>NW_020438874.1:2252570-2259439 GCF_000699045.2 Agrilus planipennis | reverse complement strand
AAGTTATTGCAGGATGTTCAAAGCTTTTTAAACAAATGGATGGTGAAATTATTTACGAAGTATGATATTATAAGATTCTAAAAATAAAATTACAAAGTTTTCCGGCCGTAACTGTAACTTTCGAGATGCTGTAGAAGATATACTACATTATTTGCAATAAACGGGAGTTATTTATATGTTCTCCTGCTGATTCATTTTTCGAACACAATCCTGTTGGCAAAAACGAACAAAAACAAACGAAACCGTTAAAAAAATCGACCTACCACTGAGCGAAAATTTTGCAACAGGCTGGCCATGAGGTCATCAACTCGAACAGATAATTGAAAATAAGTGTATTGTTTCGCGTTTTATTTTCACTTAATACATATATATATCCGTACATGCATACGTACAATGCAGTAAAGTTTTATTTATAGTCTGTGAATCACATATTGCGTCGATGAAAAAGTGTGTCAGCACTGTAACCAGCGTCAGTTAAAATTTTTATGATTTTTTAACTATCCGTGCGCTTGTCCAATGTAATTCCAGCAGAATAAAGGGCGCTCTTTCACGATACTGTCGCAATAAATTTTATGGCTTCAGATTTTTTAGCCCCAAAAATTCCGAATTCTAGCCTAATAAATATTTAATAATTCAGTTTACCAGCATCATATTCGTTCGATTTGTTTCAATCGGGATGTAAATCCTTTTAAATATTTCTGTTGAGTTAGGAAGACCATTATGGGATCATAGTATAAATAACGTACAACTGATGTTTTGTTCATAAATGGTAGGTAGTTCATGAGATAATCATACGGTATTGAAGAAGATGAAAAAATGAAACTAAGAATCCATATGGGGAATGTTAGATCATGTTACATCCCCATGAATATGCGCGGCTGTATATTAACTTACCAATTAACTACTTACACGGTTTTTATTACATGCGATTTTTGGGTTTCTATAATCATCATTATAAGCTAGTCAGTCCTATGTACTAACAGAGAAACATGCATCAGACGACGATTCTCTAGACTCTAGATGTCCTGTTTATGCTCCTGTATCGAATAACAATAAATTTAATTTTCTCATATGCTAAAATTTTTTTAATTTGTTTCACTAAAGCACAATTTGTACAATAGAAGTTCTTTTCATTTGTAGCATCTTCGTATTTAATTGATGAACACGCACCTTCATTCTTTCTTATCCTGAGCTAATCCTCTCATCCTTAACTATTGTGAACACCAATCTAATGTAGATCTACCTTTCTTTCTAACATGTTTTTAATTCCCACGTGTCCTACCAAGCTATTTCGCCTATTTCGTCCTCCGTTCTCCTATTCCTTGCAATACTTCCTTATTTCTACCCTTCTCTATCCACAATATCCCCATCATTCACCTGTAACAACACATTTCAAACGCTTCCAATCTTTTAACCTTTTCTTTTCTGCCACGTCCACCATTCACGTTTCGCACCCGTACAGCGTTAACCAACAAATAAATTAAAAAAGTTAGTCCAGATCATTCTTAACAATCTCTTATTCAAAGATTAGCCCACAGTGATAGACAGACAGAAACACAAAAATTCTTTTTGGACATGTATACGTTGTACATAATCATTATGTATTGGTTTTTAAACAACTGTCCTTTTGGCGTAAATTTGTTTTTAATTCGCGTTGAATATCATTTTTTTCGTTACTTTTACTATTAAAAACCGTAAAGTTCTACTGAAACTTTTATTAAATTGATATCTCGACATTAACATCTTATTATGCTGCAAGAAATACATGCATACAATGTAATTGCTATATGTATAACAATAAAATTGCTCCATCAGGAACGTACTTGGCAGTAAAACAGCATAATTACAATGTTCAACAGCAAGTAAATTAAATGTTCGTATGCGTGAGGTTTCAGGAATTACTACCTACTGAGAATCGGCACCTCTACTAATTATGTAACGTAATTGGTTCTTTTTTAGATTTGCATTCTTGAAAATCGTGGCGCCATGTGTTGCATCGATTAAATGCGAAGATGCTACAAATGGAAACAACTTCTATTGCACAAATTGTGCTTTAATGAAATAAATTTAAGAAGTTTAGCATATAAACATTTTCTACATTCAAATAATCGCTTAAAATGAGAAAATTCAATTTACTGTTATTCGATACAAGGGTATAAACAGGACATCTAGGGTCTAGAGAATTGTCGTCTCTCTGATGCATGTTTGTTTGTTTAATTGTAGTATACTTTTAAGGATTTCGGGATAATATAGTAATCTATTGTTAGAATATACCTTTGACGTAAAATCTACTTGAGAATATAAGTTTACAATTATTATTACAAACGTATGCTCTGATGTATAATTCTGCTTAGTGGAAATTAGAGGAAGTTTGAGTAATTTTGTGTCACTTAGTGTTTTCCTTGCTGAAAGTCTCCGTATTCGTACAGTCTTCTTATATCATGCTGGAAAAACGGCTAATCATATGTTGGGTACTGCAAATTATGGCTTAAGGTTTTTGGGTCTCTCTTATGAGACTGAGAGAGGTACAGAAATTTTTGTCTTATTTCAAGCTTTCGACGAATTTTTCAGTTTTCGCACTGCTGGCAAGTGCCCTCGTCCTTCTAGTGGAAGGATATACATTGGCAGGTATGTGCCCTACTGGCAGGACCAATTCCTCTGTACAAAAGTACTTTTAGAAGCGGTTCCGGCAGGACAACTGCTAGCATGTTTTTGTGACGTTTACAGTATTATTTGAATAAAGTGTACCAATTGCACTGTTCAAATTTGGACGGGTTCTATACTATAAAGACAAATTTTGAATTAGTCCTTCCAAAAATTATTGAATAGCAAATAAATTATAAGAATAAAGAAAAACTTGTGTAGTAATCTGGGTATAACATTTATAAGTCTATACTATTTCATAAAGTATAAGAATTTGTCTATTATTAATACGTTTTGTAATTGTAGTTGTAAAAGTAATAATTGTTTCTCATTTCCTCTTTTACAGCTGGACTCAGATCTAGTTTTTGATAATTTAGAAGATCCTAAGACCTTTAGTCAAGACAATAGTCATAGTGTAGTTAGAAGAAATGCGAACAGAATAGATTCTAGTCAAGAAAGCGAAGACGACGGATGGTTTTCAAGTGCCTTCAGACGAGTAAAACGGGGTTGGTTTGATGATTGGATATCAACTACCACAGAAAAATCGGATGTTGATTCTACAGATGTCACCACTGGCGATCAGGTAAATTGTTCATCATCATCATCATAAGGTCGTCAGTCCTAAGACTTGTTGGACACGTACCTCCACTCTTTCCTATCCTGAGCTAAACTTCGCATTTCCCTAAAACTAGAGCAACCCATATCCTTAACTATTTGCGAACAGTAATCTAATCTATGTCTGCCTCTAATATGTCTGACTAGACCTTCATGCCTGAGAAGGTGTCCTACCAACCTATCTCGCTTATTTTTTATTAACTTCCATAGAGTCCTCTGCTCTCCTATTCTTTCCAATACCCCTCATTTCTAACCTTTTCTATCTTCATCATCCGCCTATAACACCACATTTCGAACGTTTCTAACCTTTTCTTTTCCGCCACGCCCACTGTCCATGTTTCGCACCCGTACAACGACGTGCTCCAAACATACACCTTTAAGAACCTTTTTCGAATTTCTAAATTAACGGTTCGCGAGCATAGAAGTGACTTCTTTTTATTAAAGACGACTCGATCCTGCGCTATCCTTTGCTTGATATCCCTACTACTCCATCCATCCTGACTTATCTGACTTCCTAGGTATCTAAAATCAGGTAAATTGTAAACAGCTTAAATATCTGCATTAGTAAGAACAATAGGTTTACAATAACAGAAAAGGATTTAAACAAAAAAATCATTAGTAAGAATACTTTTAATTAAATTAGTTCGGTTGAAAATAAACACTTTCATGCTGTTCTGGTTCTGGTGTATTTTACAAAATTTCCGTACCGTACCGCCATCTCGTTTCCAATATGATTAAATTTGTTTTGTCGTATATTCCCTCGGGATCAATACGGCTACGTTATCCTTACAGTTTCCTGGTACCAGGAAGCGGTGTTTCCAGTTGTCTGTTGCATAGCTACTGAGACAGAAAGATTTTCCAGCAAAATAAAAATCTATTTGATTCTGTTATTTAATTTCCTGTACTTCATAAAACATTTTCTTTTAGAAAAATAACTTTTTGCGTAATTTACTGCGTAAAATTAAACATTGTTAAATACTACCGTTCAATAGATAGATAGACGCTCTCCATACTTCAGTATATATTCTACCAATACTTCAAATAAATACATTTTTTTATTCCAATTTTTCCTTGAAGTCCCTTTCATATATGCTCCATACTTTCCTTAAGACTGCGGTTGCCTGTTTTTAAGTTTCTTATTTGCTCTTCGTTTCTGTTGTTCTTCTGTATGTACCTAGTCTTGGTAGGTGTACATTTTTACTTCTTCAATTTCTTTTCCTTTCTATGTAAATATTATCTTTTTCGTTCTTCCACCACCTTTGCTGCCTCTCATTATCTTTGATTTATGTGTTCATCTCCAGGCCTGTTTCTATTATGTATCTTCCCATTTTTTCATCACTTCTATAGTCCCCTTTCGCTCTTAACCATCAATACTATATCATCCGCGTAAGATAATGTCCATACTATTACTCCCATTTGAATTTTCCTCATTGTATATATATATATATCCGTAAAAGCTACCATGAAAAGAGCTGTACTCAAGGGACATCCTTGTCTGACCCATTTGATCGTGCTAATTTTTTCATTGATTATCACTTTAAATAATGTTGCTTCATATATTTTTTCTATTCTTTTCCTTAACTTCATATTTATTCCTTTTTCTTCCATTATATTCCATATTTTCTTTCTGTTTATCCTGTGAAAGCTCCCTTCATATCAGCAAAAAATAGGAAAATTTATACTTTTTGTTTTCTTTATTTCTTCAATTTTTGCGAATATAAAAGTTAATAATAATAAATCTCCTCTTATTAAACAGGTCATAGAATCCACCGATGCTGCTGAATTTGCAAACAATGTAAGAAATCAAACTAAATCACCTACAGAAGCCCAGTTCATGTAAGTTTTCTGTTATATTCATCATTTTTGAGTGTTCCATTATTATATATATAAACTAATACTTACAGAACCGACGATGAAGATTTGGATGTAACATCAGGAGAAGGTTCGGCGGTTCCACCTGCTTTTCATCCAGGTGGTGAAAAGCCGCCACAATCGGGAGATAAACCTGGTACGAGACATTCGTTAATTATTAATATTATAATATCATAGGCTTGCTTTGTTAAGTGAAAAGTGCGAAAATTAATAATATTGAAAAGTAAAATAAAGAAAATATTTGAACTAAAACAAAATTTAAATATTTTTCTTCTTTTCTTCTTCTACACAAAGTAATAAATACTGATTTTATTATTTATATGTATAACGGTTTCTTTAATTAATTTTTATTTTTCAGTATATTACAGAGTGGCCTTAACTGTCTTCGAGCCCTTTAGGGAAGAATTCAGAGACCACAGAGGAAGCTTGTATACAACTCTTTCTGATGAAATAGCTCGAGCAATAAACGATGTTTACCGGGATGTACCTGGTGAACAAATGGCTCAAGGGGTTGTTAATATTGAGTAAGTTTATTTTCTTAAACCATTTCTCTCTCATTTATTTCATTTTCTCAGTATTGTGACTTTTCTTTCACAATAAAGCCCCGGTATTCTTAGTTCATTAAAAACGAGTGCGGTACAAGTGTCACACGGCTCACGCGTATGTGCCCAAATTTACATGTATTTTCTTGAAAATGGCTGTGAATGGAATCACATGAAAAATGCATGTGTCTATATGTGTAGAAAATTCAAAAGCATTGAAAAAGTTCATCGTGGCACTGTCCACACGAGTAAAAGTGCAGTACTTAGTGTTAGTTTAAGTAGTCAGGAACAGTTACGGAAATTTATTCAAGATCGTAATAACTGCTTTCTAACGGAATAATTGTTTTGTCAAAGAAAAACTTATTGTTTAAACTGCACCATTAACGAATAACTAAATAGATAAATGACTTGGGAAACTATATCAGTATGCACAAAAAATATTTGTAATTCTTTACTTAATTACGAAATTCGAACGTAAACAATTTTACGATTTTTTTATCGCTTATGGGGATGTAGTTTTACTCGGGACATAGCATTACTGTAGGGATTTTCTTTCTGACCGGATCTAATAGTACTTTTGTGCTTTTAGACCACGACCAGCCGATTCATTTTCAAGCAAACTGTTTGTGGATATTGCCTCAGTGGGAAATAATGATCACAATGCAGTTAAAAACCATTTATACGACTACATACAAAACTACCACAAACTTGGAAATTACAGGGTGTCTACCGATGACTTCAGCTTCAGACAGTTCGAAGGTAAGACTGCTCATTTCGAAGAAGTAAAACATCTATACGGACGCTATAGTATACGAAATCCTGTATATTATGAAAAGGATATGCTGTTTTCAGTGTTTCATTTGATCGAGTTATTTGTAAAATAGTTTTGGTTTTAGTTGCATTATTTTGTTTTAATTTATTATTTTGTATTGCGATCTGACGGTTCGTAGAAAGTTAAGTTATTATAAAATAACACTACCAACATTTTTTTTTGACGTTAATAATGTAATTTTTATTACGGAAAACTCGTTCAAAAAATATAAATTTTCATTATTTTCCAAAGAAAAAACAATCGGTTTGTTGAATGTTCTCAATTACTTCGGGAGTTTATAGAAAAAAATACGTATCTTAGTATGAAAAAGAATGCAAAAGTGTGTTCTGTTTCTGTACATATTTCCACGTAAAGAAGCAACTACC
>NW_020438874.1:2179783-2252413 GCF_000699045.2 Agrilus planipennis | reverse complement strand
AATTAATTAATTAATTAATTAATATAGATAGGGACAATAAATTAGTTTAAAATAAAATATCTACTATTTTGCATCATTAACAAAATTTAGTAAACCGTTATTTAGTATTCTTAAAACTACATAAACACCACAAATACGAATGTTAATTAATTCACAATATTTACACGAATCTTGTATCTACTATTAGTTTTATTAATTATGATCTGCAATCTGCTGCTTCTTATGCGCCACTACGAGGTATGAGCTCTGGTTTCTTTTATTGATGCACCGATAGTCCTAATTCGAGAACGGGATATTTGCTCCTTGCTTGACTAGTTGTTTCTCGAGTTATTTGTCTTGATCTTAATCACACACAAGCATCCTGTTTTTGATATTTGTCTTGGTTTTTAAGACAATATAAGACAACATCCGGAATTGCTTAATAAAAAGAACAAAATACATTTAATCAATAACTTCAATATTACCTTCAAAATGGTATCTATGTAAGTGATGCTGCACACTTATCTTACCTATCCATTTGGAATAATCTCTGGAAGTTTTTCCTTGTGTTACGGTTGGAGTCGGAGTTTTTTCCTAAGTTGCATCAATGGGTACAAATCTCGCTTTCAGATGCCCTATCAACATTGGAAGTAAAAAAATGTCGTTTGGGGCAATATCCGGGTAGTAGGATGATCGAAGATGTGAATTCGATTCATTCAATAAACGTCCAGGTGTGCTCGAGTATCTACCCTAATCCTTAGATATTGCCCCAGTCGGGTATCTGAAAGGGAGAGATTTACGTCCCTTAACACAATCCAGGAAAAATTCAGGTTTACTTCCAGAGGGGCAATCATACAGGTTCAGATAGATACTGCTTGCAAGGCCTACTGATGTTATACATAGATTAAATGTTTTACTTTAAATTTTTATTAAAATTTTGGCTCGTATCTCATGCAATATCTTAAAATCACTTACATACCTAATCTTGTATAATAAATGAGCTGCTTTGCTTGATAATAATTATTTAATAATGCACTGTAATATTTGCACTATTAGATCAATTTCAAAATTGTAGTAATGAAAAATGTCAATTGTACAATAGTTTTTGTACTTTATTCTTTTGTAAACCAATGAGGACATAATCGGTTATGCACTCCCGTAAATTCAAGTGATCTATTAGTGCAAATAAAAGCGTATCTAACGATGTTAATTATACTGTAAATACAAGGCATTAATGACGCTAAAAGTACTTACAATATACAATGCACAATAATGTAAAATTAATACCTGTTACTGTAACATCAAATGAAACTGAATGCAAGCACAGGCTTCCACGATTATTGCTGTATTTTTATATCACATTCTAGTCAACATTTTTTGAACTTGCTATAAAAAAAAACTAAAACAACTAGGAAAAGAAACTACACTTTATTTCAACTGCAAAGTATATAAATTTTCAATAACATGATTTTTTCCATCATATGTTTTATAAAAGAATATATACGAAGTTGTTGTTTTAAAAGATCCATTAGATACATCCCCAGAAATTTAATTTGTCCTTGTAGTTCTCATGATTTTCAATCATCTAACAGTGCAATAACATTGTCAGGCAATAAAACTAGTTTTACATAGGATTTCGTAAATGTAGCGCTGGGTGACTAATGATATTAATTTTATGATGTTTCATTTTATTTATGATTCTGAATTTTATTTGCAAAGTTTTTGTCGGAATGTCATCGTAAATTTGTTTTGTAATGTTGAAGGATGTCTAAACCTTATTCTTTTGCACCTTGAAAATATCATATTACAGTAAGAACGGAACAAAAAATTGTATTCCTCTTCATTAAATGTAAAACCCGACCCACTTTGGTTAGTAATTTGATATCAACTTAAAAATTTTTTAAGTGTTGTTTGTAAGTGTGATGAAATGCCACAAATATGGTGTAGTTTCAAATTTCTAGTACATTAAAAGGAAAATTATAAGCAAAACGTATAAAAAATATTTCTAATCTAAAGTCTATACAATGTACAGAAAGAGGATGATAGGTAGAATACAAATGGACGAATGTTAATCGTATCTCATATCAAAGGATCAATTTATTAATGTCCACTTTGATGTGTAATTGGTACGCCAAAGTATAGACTCAAATAATGAAGGCAGATGTCAACAGTATTATTTGAAAAAATTGGACCTTTGAATCCATAGACACAGGGGTTTTATGGGTAAGAAGCTGTTATATCAAAAAACCCTTAAAAAAGTGTTTCATGCCAAAAGTTCATTAATTGACGTCTATACACACATTACTATGAGGAAACTGAGGAAACCAACTTAACTTGGTGCCCCTTGTTTATATTCAATTATAAAATTATCAATTTGGGTACATATTGAGAATTGAGAAGAGCATTATTTTTGGATCGATTTAATGTGGTATAATGTGAGATACAGTTAGAACTCAACGAGTTATCCGACACTAAAGTCACATATTTATTCTGTCTATAACCTTCTGTATATCAAGTAATAAAATTGCTTGCTTTATTTAGTTTTAGTATTGTAAGAGTCGTGTGTTTCTTATTTTAAATGTTTGTATGATGCACATGCACGTATGCATATACTAACAAATACCTAATTAAGCCACTTTTTAATTTTGGCATTAAATACTTGCCTACTTGACATTTAAAGACCTACGTCAGTAGACTGATTTAAAATAAACCAAATTCTTGGAAATAGTTTACACAAAAATGAGTTCTCTTTTCCCTAGAAAGTTTAAAGAAACATTTATTTGAATAATGTACGGTTACATATGTACCCAAACAATTTGGTGAAATATTGAACCAATTTGGTTTTACATACTTTTTGGAATCCTAACTAATAATACATATAAAAATGCGGTATATAGAATAGGGTACTTTTTATACAAAAAAAAAAGATAGTGTTCCTGAGGGATAGAAGTTTTTCTTTTTCATGTATCAAATTATTGTATTTTCAATGATCTTTGACAAATATCTACGACATCATAGTGAGCGAAGCCGCGGGTAAAAGCTTCTAGTTTATATTAACTTCCTTAAAGTAACGTGAAATATTTCCAAGAAAATCATTTGGTTATTCTCATTAAAACTGACAAGAGTAATTGTTCATTTTCACCAGGCTCTGTCTAATTGTAATATAACTTATTAAGAAAATAGTTACCTAATGAAACTGTTCTATTATTAAACATGCATTTAGCGTAAAAACAAAATCGATTTGAGGACAGTTTTGAGAAATGAAAATAAAAGCAAAGATATAAAATTTCTGTTCTTTTATACTAAAATTTCTGGAAATTTATAAAAATTGTATTCTATTTGCAATATTGAAAGCTCAGGAGCAAAATTGATTAAATTGAAACAGCAGAATAATGTAGAACATTTCAAATAGACCTTGTCAATTATCATTAGAATTCTAAAAATTAAAAAAAAATACAATTTTATTTTATTGTACGGAATACCAAATGACCATGCACCTTATCATTGTTGGAAGCACTTACCACCATTAACAAACCATTCATGGTATATATATATCTATGTATCTAACTTGGAAAATGTTCACTCATCTCTAGAAATAACAACATTTAGTCCAAAAGAAACGGATGTAACAGGAACTAATGGTACACAAGAATTTAGAAATGAAACCCAAGAAACCCCATCAAGACCTCCTTCAAAATGTCGTGCTGACGATGTCGTCCGATGTGGTGACACTTCCCATTACATTTGTGCTGACCAAGAATGCGATGGATATCCAGATTGTCCAGACGGAGAAGATGAGAAAAATTGCCCCGCTGGTACTACTTATATACATACATAAATCATTTTGGTGTTGGTTTATATTATATACCTACTAACTTATCGCTTATGGTGGAAGGAGATCGACTATGTTTTCGTCAAATCATTTTCTCTTTTTCGAAATATTGCATTTCATATTATAGAATTTCCATTCAAACTGAAGTTATTCCCGTAGGAATGTGATGTTAAGCTTGAAGGGTTAGGTAGTGTGTAGTTCTTTCAAGTAAAATTTGATAAACGAATACGAATAAACGCAAAAACAAAATTTATATGCGTTAGATAATAATTAAATATTTCGACGATGTATTGCGTTTATCAAATTTTATTTATTAACGAATGTCATAGCGAAAGAGGCTTTTCTAATGATACATTGAGTATTTTGGGAACAATCACAAAAATTGTTCTTTGCATTTGTATTTGTCTTTGTCTGTTGAAATATTATAAGCCAAACAATATTCTTGTTAGAATGATTTTAAACGGTTTTGTACTAACACTTAAATTTAGTGAAAATGAAATATTAATGTATGTAAATTTCAGCATATCTATTAATTAAACTTGACGATCCTTTCGCCAAACTTTGGTTTCAACTTCTGATGAAATCAAAATTTAGGAAAACGATCGTCAAGTTTAATTAATAAATCTGTTGAAATCTACATTAGTATTCCATTTTTTCATAGCGATATACTCTAGTCTATATAAGTAGACATCTTTAAATTAGTATATTATGGTGGGTGTATTTTTTGAATCTGTAGAAAGTCAAAACTGTATTTATTTAATTCTGTTGGAAATTACAAGACATTAAGTTTTATAAATTTTAGATTGGTTGGACGATTGTCAATTAATTGAACTGATGCTGTTCAGATTCGGGTCTAAAGACCGTTGTGTGTTGGGTTGCTCCTAACGTTTCGCTAGCAGGAATGGCGAGCTTCTTCAGAGAAACATTAGGAAGCAACTTCAACACACGACAGCATCAGTTTATCAGATTATCAATTAATTATTTGCAATCATTGATGACATATATTTAATTACTGCAATTAGATGAATAAATATTGAACGTAAAAATTGATAAAAAAGTTTGCAGCAGATTGATTGATTAACTGTTTTAATTATTTATTGCTAATTATTACTTTAGTAATATCCGTTGGATCGAAATATTTTCTATCAATGACATACTCTCGAAATTAACTCTTGTGTTTATCCTGGGAGTATCGGTTATGACGTTGCCAGGGAAATCCAGGATATCTACGATTCCTGGAAATTTTGATATTACGTATTGGCGTCTGTTTCAGTTTGTTTCTTTTCCATAGATTGCGCCGAGGGAGAGTTGAGCTGTGACTTAGGCCGTTGCATTCCTGTCAGCAAAAGATGCGATGGAGTCGATGATTGCACGGACAAAACTGATGAAATCTATTGCCGTAAGCATTTGCATGCTCTTATTTATTTAAACTTTTATTTTGCACAAAAGGTTCAACAGAAATATGCGGTTTTATTGGTTTAACATCCTATTGAAAGATTTTTGTCCAAATGTTAGATGACATCGTTAAAAGCAATGTCAGATAAGGTCAATGTTTTGGCAGGAAATTAGTTGCTGTAAAGTTACCATTTAATAATATATGGTACAATTACGACATCGAAGAACTTTCAGCATATTCTGATATTTAATTTTTATAACATAAGAAATATATGTATAAACAGGCAAATAACAACACATCGTGAGTACTCTTGACAGTAACATTGACCTGAGCAGACGGTACCATGTATCGATTGCTTAAAAATCATTGATTGGAAGTGCTTAAAAATTACTGCCTGTTGTTATGATTTTGTAAAAGGGCTTTTCAGCCCGTTGATTCAAGAAAATAAATAAATAAATAAATAAATAAATACAGGGATGTAGGTCTTCACGGAGATTGTTGGATAATGCAGCAAAGATTTCACTTTTAAACCATGTCGTTTATGTAAAGTCTTCCAACGTTTCGTACACAGGAACATGAAGAGTAAAGAAAATTATTTGTAACATAAAAGCTAAGCTAAATTAGCCAATACTTAATGATTACTTAACTATAATTACCGTAAAACTTTAATTAAGTATAATGATTTTCGAGTTGATTGTAATTAATTTGTAACAACCTGGTAAGGTATAAAAGCCTACACCAGAATTCCTAGTTACATAAATTCAAAATGTTCCTAAAAATGAAAGCTATCTAGAATCGCTGCAATTTATCTGCACTATGAACTAAAGTAACATTTCTAAATCATGAATTTTTATCTATCATTAAAATTTATTATATTGTCCCAGTATATTTAGTAATTTTCAGAAAACACGATTCAACATCGAACTCATTGAATGAAAAAACAACGTCTTAGGGTCTTCTTTAATTAAAATTTATTGATCAATTACTATTTTTATATAAGTTGTAAATATCGCTTTCCGCAAAAGTTCGTCGATGTTTCGTATTAAGCTTTTCATTTTTTAATCAAAGCGATACTTCAATTTTTCGTATAAGCGTTTGATTGATGCTTATGAAGGTATCTTATTTTAGAAGAGGGGTTGTTCATCTTCATTTTAGCGAGCAATATACAACTTAGTTCCTAAATGAAGCGTTCACCACGTGTTTCTTGACGCCAATCTGTAAATTCGGAACTTTTAAATACAGCTAAGCAATTATATTTTCGCTGGCCAATAACGAAACGTTCAACCCGATAGCTAATTGTTGTATTTGGAATTTGGGGCGCTATTATTCAGCTACACTATGATAGAAATAGTAAATACATGCAGTTAAAAAGCAAATTCAAGTTTGTATATTGTAATCTGGTTGCAAATTAGTTTCCTTTATAATTAGGTATTAATTCACAAAAATCTCTGATCCTACTCTGAGATAAAAATACACAATTCACGGTGTAACTGCTTCCTGGGATAATTTTCTTAATAATCTAGGCGTAAAATAATTCGAAGTGGCCTGTAGTATTTTTTAAAAGGCACTGTTGAGATAGCAGGTAAAAGTTGGTCTGTGTTCTGTTGGAGCTGCCTGCGACGCGCTGATGAGATCCAAAAAGATCGAAATCGCGATACGCGTCTGGCAGTTTCGACAGAATAGAGACCATTTCGAATTATTTTATTTGATTAAGCTAACGTGCTTATCGCGTTGAGGTTGGCGTTTACTGCGCTATTTGTAGTATTTTCTAAAACCTAGGCGTATTTGAAAAAGCCAGATTTTACGGATTAGCTGACACATATTTATATGTAAAAGAAAGACGACCTGTACAACAGTTTTTCAGTATTGTATGAAGAAGTCAAGTAAAATAGCGAAGGGGCGAAAGTTCATTATAATACAGCAAAACTCTGGGTTACGCGGGTTCCTCAAAATAATTCAAGGGTGTAATGTGGACTTGATTTGTTGCTCGGATTCCGCCCTCTCGTGCCAACCCCCCGCTGATTTTCGTCCTCCGCGCGTAAATTAATATTCGCCCGTTTAATCAAGCAGAAGCGCTACAATAAAATTTCAATCAGGCTCAGAAGTTTAGGGCTGTCTCTAATACATGCATTTATGTGCGGATTTACTACCCTACCGCACTTTTTATCACAACAACTTTCAGATACTGGGTGTCCTGAAAAGACAAGCAACTAAATCCCTAGAAAACATAGAATGTTGCTCCATATGGGGATAATGGACCCAATGTGTGGAGGAAATGAATATTCGTTTATTTTTTTCCTAGTTAAAGTTAGGGGGTATATTAATTTTATTCATTTACACAATAAAAATTTAATTTTTCATTAACGATAATCATGCTGTATATGGAACTTACGAACAAGCAAGCAAATTTGATATTCTACAAATGGTGCGCTAAACGCCATCCGTAGTACATTTGATGGAATTCAATATGCTCAACAAGGTCCATTTAAATATCCTTGCTGAACTGAATCCAGACGTAGCTCACCACTAGGCCATTGACACGTTACCAAAATCGAACAAAGAAATTCGAAGTGGTCAGTCGAAAAGTCTGTCGAAACTGCTAGACATGGATCGCGATTTCGACCTTGTTGGATCTCATCAGCGCGTCGCTGAATTTGTTGTTACTCAGCATTCATAATGGAACGTTTAAGGCGCATCTAGAGTAATCGAGCGAAATTTCATTCGCTTTAGTAGCAAATATGTGTGTATTATAATTTCAACCTTTGGCAATCATCACCAATTGTTCGCTGAGAGTACGCAAATGAATTGGCTTATGTGTATGAGTTAGAAATATTTTATAAGGGTATATCTAGTAAAAAAACTCCATTTGAATTTGCTAGCTTCATTAGTTGTGGTATTAATCTGATTGTTTGCATACTTTTTAGACCTTATCTTTAATTAATTCACAATAACGTTTCGAAGTAAATGCCTACACAATTACCACAACGAAGAATACCCAAATTATTCGAACCTTGAACCAAGATTTTTAACAAGATAGCCAACGATTTAAAAAGAATATGACTAAAGCAAGAGAAAATCTATAAATAACATTCAAACAGCGTAACAAAGAAATAATAAATTTTGCTTTTAGCAATGAAAAATGCCAGACGCAATTAATCAAACTATTCCGTCCATCTTATTAAATATTGTTTCATAACTACATATATCCTATACATGTATGTAATACGTACTACAGATTATTGTTAGGCTTGTAGAGTCATACCAGAATAATTTTCAATAGCTACACTTTTTCTACGAAACCTCATAGTTAGTCCTAAACCGTTTCGTTTAAACAAGAAACATTTATTAAACGGTTTGTTACAAGTAGGAATTGTTTCGAAGTAGAATATTTAATCCACTGCATAGTTACAGCAATAATTTTTATTGTGCTCGACTTAGCTACAAGTGCAACCTAAAATAAGTTTGTAGGCAAAATGCTGCAAAGGTATTATGTCATCGTTGGCTTTAAATTCCATGATTAACGAGCAAGCCTAATATGCAAGTTTCTTTATTATAGTCGGCCTTACACGCATCAATAAAATTGTTCGTTGTTAGTCATTTACACAGTTCGTTTATCATCAGTATTATTCGTATGCATGTGTTTGGTACTACCATGCAATTCAATATTTAGAATTTTTTTGAGGTGATTTCAAAATAAGAAAGGATGAAAACTGAAGGTGTAATCAAAATAACAAACAAACAATTAATAAGTAATTTTTACAATGCCACTTTTACGATTTCCTTTTAAGGACCGCCCTTGCAAGTTACAGATTATTGACCGCGTGTAGTAACCACAATAATATTCATATTAAGGTGTTTCAATACGTTCAGCTGCCTACCACCGACCAAAAGAAGCAATTAATAAATTTTATGGACTTATCCTTTGTAGATAACATTTCCTTATTATGAGTACAAAGGATTGTTATTACTTCCTTAAAGGTGTGTTTCGTTCTAAATAATTTAACTGGAGGCGTTTCGGTAGGTATATATGTTGCAGTTAGTTGTTGGTACATTTATGTATCCTCAATTTAAATCCCGTTACTCCTTAAAAAAATGCACAAGAAACCAGTAATACCAACGTCCGTATGAATAGATTCAATTTTGCCTACATTATATTAAATTCAATTTACAAAAGGGCGATAAATCGGTGGATAAATTGCTTCGGTCTGTCGGTTCGTTTGAAAGTACGAAGTCATCTAAAGAATGAAAGAGAGAGATGTATATAGAAATGGAGACAAACCACGTGACACGTGACACTTGGTGGCTTAGTTACAGGTTTCATATCTGATTCATTTTCATAAAATTGTTGAACCCACGACATAAGTGCATACGAGGAGAAATGTACGCTCGTAAAGTCGTTTTATTTATCGTGAGAGGGATGTTACTGTATTGAACAAGTCTTCTCGCTAAACCACTGGGGTAAAGTGAACTGGGATAATGACGTTTATTCTCCTTTCGGGAGAGTCGCGTCTTCCATTTTTCAATTAGATGAAAGTTTTACCTTTCGATTGAATTCTAGTCTTCGCTTCAAAAGATTTGATACTTTGTGATGTATAGATAGGTACATTAACACTTTTTAATAATACAAACAAATTTTTGGTTATTAATTTATCGCATCTACAAAAAATTCTCATCACCACCCATAGGCAGTTTTGATAAATCATTGCTCAAAAATTACGCATCTGGAATAGCACCATATATCAGTAGACAGCGATGCGATATCCTGTAGCTTGATATTAGTACAAACAAACAATTTTTTTTTCAATATCAAGTCATATCTCACCTTTATTATGAAACAAAATGCTGAATATCTTTAATTTGAAAGTATAATACCTAGTTTAATTCCAAATGTTTCGTAGCATTTAAAGACACTAATATTCTTCATGTTGAGAGTTTTTCCTAAGAATTATTGTTCATCAGTCTTAGTTTCAAAGCAGACAATGGTAATGTCAATTCTGAAAATGATGCCGTGATGCAGCTAACCTACTAAAACAAGCGGTGAAAAAGTTAGTTTCTTGTTAGGAACTGTTGATGTCAGAGCCATGATTTTAATTTAAAAGGACTCTGCTAGATCCTTCAGCCAAACTCTTCGAAACTTTAGATTCTGGTATATCTCAATGTGTAGATTAACAGTCGTGAAGAGATTCTTTAAAGTTGCATTCTTCCATAAGGACTTCCAAGGTACACTTATACCTATTGTACTTATTGAATGGGCTTAAGTATACTTAAAAACACAGGTTGATGTATTACAAGTTTCCCCATAAATACACTATGACGTCGAAGTGTACCACCTTTTACAGAGTTCGTTACCATCCCTAGTCCGAAACCATGATCTTCAGTACACTTATAATAGGTGTAATTGTACCTTGGGAGTCCTTACAGAAGAATGCAACTTTAAGGGACCATATTTGTCACTTAGCGTCCATTGGAGCTATTGATCTACCTCTTGAGAACTACCAAAATCCAAAGTTCAAAGAGTTTGACAGAGAGTCATTTTCCGTGAGGATCTAGCAAGGACCTTCCTTCAGTTAGAATAGGTTCGGGCAGGACTTTTTGTAATTTTACCATTAAAGGCAATTAAAACTTCACCAAACTCGACTGTATTAGTAATTGCATAATAGTGATATGGTAGAAACCATATAAAGGTTCGTTATTCTGTATATATATAATTCTTAAAACTAACATACACATTCACATTCAGCTGTTGTTTCCAAATTACACATTTAATATTTTAATTTCAGTTCGTTGTTGAAATTCATTGTTTATTTTAGTTAAAAACTTAAAAATGTTTACTGTTTATGATACCTACCCTTTTACTCAATTGATAGGTGAACCAGCCATAATAATCGTTTTTACTTAATTTTGCTCTGAGCTGATTTTGATCCTGTTGGTGCCGCTGCAGGACTAAAAAAGTCAAATTTTAGTTTTCAAAAAAGTAAATTCTTCCTTATTTGAAATGTTGCCTAATTCTTTTAAATAAAAAATAAAAATTATATTGTGCACCAGAGTGATTTTGTAATAAATATGCGTATTGAATAGTTACAAATATTGTTTACATTTTGTTTTTCTGGTTGTTGTGCACACATTTTGTAATACATATTGTAGAGAGAAAGAAGGATGGCGAAATGTCGTGCGACAATAGGAAAGGCAAAGGAAGCGCCACAGCGGCCGGCGTCAACACGGCTTTGACTACCCTTTTCCGATGTCAACGCGATAAAAGGGGCGACATTTTTGTATTTTATGTGTGGGTTGTATGTGTGCAATGTGGTGCCAGGCCCTGTATCGTACGTACGTAGCTTTTCAGTCGGCTCCGTGGCATGACTGTATCCTGCCTCGAATTTCTTTTACATAATTTTGACGTTTCATGTATCAGGGAACAACTATCCGCAACAGCATATCTTAGACTTGACGAATATACGGGATGTTCCGATAACAAAATAAAATACAATAAAATGTAATTTCGGATTCGTAATTAAAAAGAATCCTCCTACTCAATGGAGGAAGATGGGTTGAATCCTGCCTAAACTCCCATGGTTTTGCCACTCAAAACCGAGAGCTTTAAGTTATGAATCCGATGTTTAATTTAGACTAAAGATCAAAACCAACGGTGCAATTTATAGTAAAACCTTGTTAATTACCCCGTATTAATGCAGCAGAGTAACGATGAGGCGATTTTTCTTACAAAACAATTTTTGTAATGGATCGGGGAAACTCCAACCTCTTCAATATTTTATTTCTACCTGCTCCAACGTATGCATTTTCTCTTACAGCTACAAGGATATCTTAAATACTATAGATTTTGCAATAGTACATTTTGATGCAAATGTGTAGATAACGCTTTGCCGATCATTTATCCTTGAATTACAAGAATTTTCTCATTGTTTTGGGTTTTCGTGGGTCCGGCACCTCCACCATTTATCTTTATTTTCTCTTCTCGCTATTTAGTAAATGTTTATATCAATGAAAAATTACGAAATAAAAAAAATTGAAAAATTAAGCCGCAGGTTCTAGACTTCCTTTAATTTAGACATTACTCACTGCATGAAGGAAATTTCGATTGTCCTGTGGTCTTCAGAATAATACTAAATAATATGTATTTTATACGGTGTCACAAAATATTATATTTATATACATATTGTTAGTCTGTTAGTCAAAAAGTGAAAAAATTTGTTCGCTGTAATTAAACAATTGTGTGTTTATTATTAAGAGGCCATTAATTAAACTATCCTCAGTAAGTTTCAATTATGATTTGGTCATATGTAAAAAATATAACTCTGATGTAAAAATGTAACTCGATCACACTTAAAATTATTCAAATTACGGAATATGGAAACAATCCGTGGGAAATGTGTAGAACAAAATAAGACAAGGTCAAAACATTGCTCGGAACAGCCAGGGTTATTATGAATTTCGTGCTTAAAATAATTTATCTGTTGAGATCACTAGGCAATATATCACTTTTATAGGTTCAGTAGACATAATTGATGATTGGAATGATTAGGAGACATATCTGAAACATCTGGGCATCTTTTGCAACGCATAGAATAACTGAACGTTTGGTAGTTTTTTTAAATAAATTAATAGTTACCATTTTTGGTTCCTATAATTGGTAATCGTTGGTAAATGTGTGGTTAGCCGGTAATGAAAATGTTTTTCTCTTGTTAGTGATATTAAAGATTACTTTCAATATACATATACCGTATGCGAAAGAGTGACCCTTGGTAAACTTGGTAAAGGAATCTCAAACGTCAAAAATCCGCACCTTTGCATACGGTATATGTAGCGGAGCTTTTAGTTGTATAACTGTAGAATTCAAGTAAAGGTATAAAAATTAGTGAATATCTTCAATCTAAAATAACGACTTTATACTTTTTTCACCTTTTTTTTCCTGTTCAGTGTTTAACAATATAGTAGAACCTCTATTTTGTGATGTTGGAGATAACATGATAGGCAGAACTATTGTATATGTAAAGAAAATGAATCAATATTGTTAACAACTGATTGTCCCAATTTTCCAGTGTTGCATTACACCCTTCGATGCTGTCAATCAAGTATCTTATTTATGGGAAAAAATGCGTCAAAGCATACCTGTTTCCGTCCTTTTTTCTTATACCCCATACCCTTCTTTCATATTTTATTCAATAAGTGCATTGAATGGAATATCAGTTGGGGTGGATTATTTTCTCATGCCTCGTAAGCTGTAATATGCTGTAGAAATGGTAATAAGTCGTCGTTTGGATTGTTAGAAACATTTTTATTAAATCGTGCCAAATTATGAAATTGCTAAATTTTTTATTACGTGTACGGTTAATTTAGAAATTCGAAAAAGGTTGTTAAAGGCGTATGTTTGGAGCACGTCGCTGTACGGGTGCGCATCATGGACAGTAGGCGCGGCGGAAAAGAAAAGGTTAGAAGCGTTTGAAATGTGGTGTTACCGGAGAATGGTGAGGATACCATGGATAGAGATGGTTAGAAATGAACAGGTATTAGAACGAATAGGAGAACAGAGGACTCTATGGAAGTCAATAAGAAATAGGCGAGATAGGTTGGTAGGACACCTTCTCAGACACGAAGGTCTAGTCATAGACATATTAGAGGCAGAAACGGAAGTTAGGTAGGGTAGAGGTAGATCTAGATTAGATTACTGTTCGCAAATAGTTAAGGATGTGGGTTGTTCTAGTTTTAGGGAAATGCGAAAATTAGCTCAGGGTAGGAAAGAGTGGAGGTGTGTGTCCAATCAGTCTTAGAACTGACGACCTTAGGATGATGATGATGATGATGATGATGATGATGTAGGTAGTTTTAAATTATTTGAAGAAATCATTTGTACGATTTGTTGTTTTTACAAATTTAGGAACTAACAAAAGAAAATATGGCGTTATCGTAAGATTACATTAATAAATCTGCAGGCCGTTTGTTTCTAATAACAGATACAAAATAAACATAAATTTAACGGGAAATTAGAACAAAAGGAGGCGTTATAATTGAATAAGTAGAGAGGCTATTATTAACCTCGTTAATTAGTAGGTATTACGAACATACGTACAATTTGATTGTTGTCAGGAATGAAAAAAAATTTTGAAAACCGCACAGTGCAAGTTGTAAGCACATTAACAAGAAAGCCTCGGTAGTTTATATAAGAATTGGATGCAAAAAGTCCACTTGAGTTTTGTTCTGTTGCCTGATCCGTATGAATATTCAATTCCTCATTTACATCTGAAGGGTTGAAGGTACTCGCATCACATACGTACACACATATACTGTACATGGATGCTCTCGTCATTGTGCACAGGATGAAACGTCGACGTTGCGAACTAGTCGTTGTTGTTTCCTGTCGCCACCATGTCCTCATGCTCTCGTCGCTGGTATGCAATGTTTTGCGAAAAACGCAACTCGCCATTGTTACCGTCTCAAATGCTATCCTTCTTACTAGCACAATGCTACGTATTATTAGGTTAACGATACATATCTGCACGAGATATCTGAGCGTCTGAATATTATACAATACGTACAGGTATACATGTCACTTGAACTTTCCTATTCAAGTTTCTGAATTCCTCAAATTAGTAGAGGAACTTATTAGGCAGTAAATGAATAAAGCAGCGGAAAATGTATGTGATACATGTAGGTAGACATATATATATAGTCTAGTTAGAGAAAATGAACTTTGACGTATGTAACTCAGATACCATTTAAACATTCATGTACCGCCGAAGAATAATAAACAATGCCATGAAGAATCCAATTCCCTTGAGAATTATCTTGCAGTGTTCTTGGTTTTAAAGTTCCTATTGTTTTTAAGAAAAAAAAATGAACTTTATAATCACTATCTACTGCTTTAAGGTACTTTACTGAAATCGGAAAAATTAGTAGTAATGCGACAATTACCGTTGTAAAAACCTAGAATCATAAATCAAATGAAAACATTTTATTAGATCGCCTATTACCAAAAATAAGTGATTTAAAGAAAAAAAAATACGACGTATAATTATACAACACTCTACTGAAGTGAAACTTCTTTAAACACACAAATATACCGAGATAGGGGTTAAGGAATTGGTTTAATGGTATTATTTCTATTACTAAGCTTCGCACTGGTGCAATGCTGGTAGTAAATATACCATAGAATGTCTTTATATACAACAATCACAGCTTTTTTGTCATTAGACAATGTAAACCGGCCGGTACCGCCGCAACCGCTATGTCCTTACATTTTAAGTCTGTAATATGTTATAGAACAAACAGAATAGCTCAAAACCCCAACGCCAAAACACGACACTGTAGTTGTCTGAAGCACTTTTCGGTAACAAACCTCTTCAGGAATACCAACAACAAGTCTATATTAAATTTGTTCTATTCATGTAATGAAACTTAATATTTGTAAGATATTTATTATTAACTGTCGAAACATAAGCTTAAGGGTTGTGGGGTATAGAGTAACTCGTGTGTTTTCGTACAGTATATTGCATGTCTAGTCGGCAGACTGCTTAAAGGTACAAAAATAGAATTGATTACATTAATGCAACTAAATAAACATTCCTATATGCATAATGAAATTGTAATAAAAGAGGCCTGTTTACAATAAACCGTTCGTACGTTGCAATTACTAGAGTTACTAAAACAATCACTTTTCCTGTTTATATTTATATAATTAACTAACGATGAGAGACTTATTCTGGTTTTAACGACTAGACATGTGCACATGGTTCGTTGACATATTGGATTTTATTTGAAACAATTTTCTTGGCAAAATTAGCGTAAGTTTTTTTAACGGTTTTTTATTCAAACTGTTTCGCTTAAATGCCATGTTTACAATCGAATATATCCATTCCTGCAGTATTAAATTCTGAATTGTAATTATTCAAAAATTCGGTAAATGTCTAGATGATGGGCCCCCACCCCCTTCGGGGTGGGATCGAAAGAGGAGGAAGTTCGTGGTGGTCTCATCCCCATAAAAAGTTATGGGGGTTATATGGGGGTGGGGGTAAGGGGGATCGAAAGAGGGTGGGGGGATCGAAAGAGGGTGGTCACCTGAGTAAAACCCCATAAAAAATTGCGGCGGTCTCACCCCCATAAAAAGTTATGGGGGTTGAAAGTTGATTATTTTGTCAATTTTCATACACTATAATTCAAATAAAATTCAATAAAAAAAAAATTTTCAAGCGGGTGGAGGTGGGGGATCGAAAGAGGGTGGTCACTTGAACAAAACCCGATAACCTAACCTAACCTAACCTAACCTATTGATAAAGATATTTAAATAATGTTTTATGTAACTTTCTCAATATTTTTATGTATTTTTCATTAGTTTTACCTTTGAATATTGTTTAAGAATGACTATATAAATATTTACATGCCTAGAAATGTATAAAAATTGGCATATTTATTAACTTTGAACCCCCATAACTTTTTATGGGGGTGAGACTGCCACGAACTTTTTATGGTACAGTGGTGGGGAGTCCTCCTCTTTCGATCTCCCCCACTCCCACCCCCTTCGGGAATGGGGGTCATCATCGAGACCTTTACCAAAAATTCTTAAGAAATATCTTAGTAAGTATTCTACTGAGTTTTCAAATTACTATTTCTCACCTAAAATTAAACTAAATCCAAATTAAAAACATTTTTAATGAAGACTGAAAAACCAGATATAACCTTTTATATTCAACTGACTCTATAGTGAAATGTAGTCATTGTATGTACAGGATACATTGAAAATCTTAGTTTCCTTTTTCTTTAAGATAATTTGTCTATTTGTATGTTACCTTACGTAAAGATAATCGACACTGAATGTAAATTTGGTGTCAGTAGTCTTTGAACTATTGTAGTTTTTCTCTGTAAATTACTTTTAGCTATTGTTATATGTGTATGAAGATTTATCGATGGTGATTACATTGTTTTGGTATCTTCTAACAATGATTTAAATTAACGGCGATTTTTCGTCATTTGCATTACAAACGAGATCGTCCATTTAGCAGTGACGTAATTTTTGAAAGGAAAACCATGAATGAATGTCAACTAGGTATGATATAACTGCTATTAATGAAGGCCAGAAGAACAGAAACGGTTCAGTAACATCTTCTATTCATTGAAACGGTACCAATGCATACATAGGGATTTTTTATTTGAAAACCGAAATTATTGTATCTTACCGATAATAATTTGTTAAAACTTTGGTGATATGACGAAATGTTTGTTTTTTCGAACTTTACACCGTCGTGTTGTTTCCAATCACACAAAGTTACTATATCCTCAGGATATTCTTCGTCAAATTCAGGAAAAGGACTCCACTAGATCCTTACGGAAAATGGTCTTCCGTCAAACTATTTGAAACTTTGGATTCTGACAGTTCTCGACCTGTAGACCAAATGTTCTAATGAGCGCCAAGTCGTAAAAGCTCATCTTTTTGAGGTATGGTCCTTTAAAGTTGCATTCGTCCATAAGGACCTTCAAGGTACAATTATTGTACCTATTATACGTACTGACACCAACATATAGGTATAATACATCAACGAATACAACTTTAAGGGTACCACATCTGAAGAAGATGAATTTTTACGACTTATCGCCCATTTAGATTTTTGCCCGTCAACTTCCAGAATCCTTAGTTTTAAGGAGTTTGACGGAGAGTCATTTTCCGTAAGGATTTAGCGGGGTCCTTTCTAAAGAAAACCACGTATGTTAGTTAGATGTCGAGGAAAAATTGATCTCCAAGTCGATGACACAAAAACCCGAGTACAAAGAATTCGCTAATCTATTATAATATTGTTAGCTATTTTTGGACAATTGTCACTTGACGCCGAATTTGAACATCGTGATGGGCTTTCATGTTACATAGTTTCAGCAAAAATGGTGTAGGGTTATACTGATGATGTTTTTGTTGTCGATTCACTGCAACCCCATGAATAATAACTGTAAAAGCTTAAAGGTTTCTGTACGAAAACCCACGCAGTTTATGAATGGTATGTTGACGTTATTTCTTATTGATTACATTTATTATTTTACTCTGAACGTACAGGTTTCATTTTCATATTAAAATTTCCAATTTAATTTAAAGCACTCGTTAAATGTTTTGGTCATTGCATTGAAACATTGCTATTGATATTCAATTAATTATATTAGGTATTTGTCCTTTTAATTAATCGAACCTTACTGTTATAATTAACGATAAAGTAAACGTAAATTCCACGCTTATTAAAAAATTTAAATTTTTATAATGGCTAGTAATTTTATGGTCATTTAATTGAAGCACTTGTTTTATTTTTCGATGTACTATTTTTCTTATACATTAGTTGGTTAATATTTAAAAATACTTTTGTGTTTGATGGAAGGAATTTCATGACTAATATTTTATTTTATATCTGTTTAGTTACTAGTGATATATTATATTAGTCATTATTTTCTTCAATCATCGCTGTTAGTTCATTATTAAACCACAAATTAATCATTATGGAACTATAACTGCAGTCCTGTAAAACAGATGATTCAGGAAAAGTCTTCATTTCACATGTTTGTTTTTATAAGTAGAACTTATTGTCATGGTAAAAATCAAATTTACCAGACGTTTCGTTTCCGACTGCGGACAACGTCTTCAGTGAATTACTGTAGAAGATAATATCCCACAGCCTAAGATGAAGCACGGATTTGATTTCTACCATGGTCACGGTCAAACCACCCAGAAAACATCAATAGTTCGTTAAATGACACTTGAAGAAATAGTTTAACATTTATTATCGTATTAATTGGTGTATGTACATTTTTTATGATAGAAAATGAGGAAAAGGCAGATAGGTGGAAATAATATTTAGAGAACTTTTACGCAGACCCTGAGTTAGGAGATATATTAGAGAAGGAAGATAGTGTGGAGATAGATGAGCTTGGTTATCCCATAATGAGAGAAGAGATCGCATTGAAAAACCTACAGAATAATAAGGCGCCAGGTGTAGATGGGATAAAGGGGGAAGAGGTATTAGAAAGAATAGGAGAACAGAGGACTCTATGGAAGTCAATAAAAAATAGGTGAGATAGGTTGGTAGGACACCTTCTCAGGCATGAAGGACTACTCAGAGACATATTAGAAGCAGAAACAGGAGTTAGGAGGGGTAGAGACCTAGACCTAGGTTAGATTACTGTTCGCAAATAGTTAAGGATGTGGGTTGTTCTAGTTTTAGGGAAGTGCGAAGTTTAGCTCAGGAAAGAGTGCAGTTGCGTGCCCAACCAGTCTTAGGTCTGACGACCTTATGATGGTGGTGATGTATTTTAATCCCTTCTATAAATATGAATATACATAATTTGAATATCGAATATCAAAACCTATTTAGATTCGTGATGTAGTTTAAATTACAAATGACAATTCATTCGGAAAAATAGGTCCCACATTTGATTACCTGCATGCACTTACAAAATTAGTTGGGTCTTTGATTATTGATAAATATAGGAATAGTTTTGTGTATCAAACGTAACAACTGCTAAAGGAACTTATGTTGCCTCGTTACTGCTATTATTTTTATGACGACTGACGATGGTAAAATCGCAACTGGTAATTATGTATGAGTAAATCCACGATAAAGAATTGCAAGAAGGGAAATACTGTACCACCCCGTGGCTTACTCCTCTTTTCCGGTATTAAGTAGTCCCGCTGTTCGTGAGTTGTCAGTTTATGCGATGACAAAAAATGCTCCCTTAACGAGCTCCATCTTTCACAATTATCATTCTTGTCCTGGAGGTTTATTATGCGACCAAACTACTTTATATCTACTGAAACTTTTCAAAAGTCATATTTAATTTATGTCACCAATGCAACGATTTCATTGTACAAGACTTACTTTACAACCCTTAAAATGAAATTCGAAAGATTAACGGGAGTTACTTATGTATTTGTTACCAATGCAATTATTATCGATCCCATGACTGAAATCCTTTATAAGGATAATTTATAACTGTTAGGGTTTCATTATTTAATTATATGCCAGAATGATAACTACGGTAACGTTATGTACCAGATATGGGTAATTATACGAGATCTATTCAAAAAGTATTGCGAATTTTCTGTTTTTTTTTTCAAAAATTATTCATGAATATCTATTGTGTCCTCTTCTCACTTGTGCCAACGTTTTTTCCAATCTTTGAAGCACTTCAAAACAGCTTCCATTGGAATAATTGAGCTTTGGTTTCCATATCATAACCATAAACCCACGATTCGTCATCCTCTGGAGGATATTTGGGCCGAGAACAGAATCCCATAGCTCCTTAGCGATGTTGATGCGATGCTGTTTTTGGTCGAAATTGAGCAATTTTGGTACGATATTCGCTGCGACCCGTCTCATGCCCAAATCATTGGTAAAAATTGAATAGCAGGAGTCAATCAATATGTGCAGGTCCTTAGCAACTTCTCTAACGGTAATTCGACGGTTGGCCAAAACTATTTTCTTCACTTTATCAATGTTTTCCTCTGTTGTTGACGTGCTCATATTCTTGGCCCTCTGAGAACATTTTGTACCACCGATAGTTGCTTCGGTCCGGGGTAGCTTCACCATATGCCACGGTCAACATTCGGAATGCGAAAAATCGAAGATGAGCCAAAACACGTGCAAGAAAGGCGGCTGTCAAAAATTAACTAAGCATACGACGATGAATACTAACATAACAAAAAAAAATCGAAAATCGAATATACGTAACCCGCGGAAATTCCAAATTCTCGATACATTTTGAACATACCTTTCGATTTTTATGAGTTTCTGTGGATAGACAGGCAACAACTGCTGTTTCGATTCGGGTCTAAAGGCCATCGTACACAGGAATTGCTTCCTAACGTTTCGCTAGCACGAGCGGCGAGCTTCTTCAGAGGTCCTGCCATCTCCAATGCTAGATGTGGTCCAAAATACGACGGCCTTTGGACCTGAATCAGAATAGCAGCAGTACACCTACTGGCAACCACCAACTGCATATAATTTTGTTTAATGCTTTTGACAACTTCTAATAAGTCTAGCTAGCAAACAGGTCAACAGTCAACGGTACGACTAGGCAGAATGTAATGCAAAATAAATGTTAAGTGCTATATCCTGCATATTTGATCATTATTGGTTAGCCTTAAATTTAATCTGCTATCTCCTGAAAAGTTCTGAAGATATTTTAAGCTCTTTTATTATATGTATTGTAGTGTTATTAATTTTATATATTTAAACTTTATTCTGCAGTTTAAGTTATACTTATATATAAATCATTTTGTATTCTTATATACAAAAAGCTGTTATGTCGGTACCTATACGATGGGATCTACTTTAGATCATCTCTGCATATTATGATACATAAATCTTAAAAAGAAGTGTACGGTACGGATACTTATCATACGTATATTTCACGAACTTGCACATATCAAAACGTGTGCATCTCTTATACGGTTGGTGAAGTTTGTCACTTTTTACCTTGACATTTCCATGCTTAGTGAGTCAAAAACAAACACACGATAAGGATCGTCTGGCTGGTACAGATGCAGAACAAACGCTCGAAAAGAAAAATTTCGAGTCGACTAAAACTGCGACAGGAGAAAAAGGGTGAAGACCTCTTCTTTTTTGCACTTTATCGTAGGTAATGTACAAGGCATTATGAAAATCATTCTAAGCTTAATATCATGTTGTTTGTTGCAGTTATCTTGCAATTTAGATGAATGCTATATTCCTCAAATATTCCTCAATATTTTAAGAAAATATGATGACAAATGTTCAAAATTAAAATTTTTGTTAAGATTATCAAGAATGTACTTAACTCTTCCTCATATCTTTATTGAGTTTAAATTGATTTCTTATTAAATGAGTAAAAAAAGTACTGATGCCTTCATCATCATAAGGTCGTCAGTCCTAAGACTGGTTGGACACGCACCTTCACTCTTTCCTACCCTAAAGCTTGAACATCCCATATCTCTAACTATTTGCGTGCAGTTGTCTAATCTAGCTCTACCTTTATTACTCTTAACTCTTGTTTCGGCCTCTAATATGTCTCTTACTAGCCCTTCATGCCTGAAAAGGTGTTCTACCAACCAATCTCGCCTATTTCTTATTGAGTTCCATAGAGTCCTCCGTTCTCCTATTCTTTCTATTATAATACCTCTTCATTTCTAACCTTCTTTTTCCACGGTATCCTCATCATTTGCCTGTAATACCACACTTCTAACGCTTCTAACCTTTTTTATCCGCCGCGTCCACCTTCCACGATTCGCACCTGTACAGCGCCGCACTCCAGACAATCTTTTTCAAATTTCTAAATTAACCGTTTCGTGAACATATAAGTGAAGATGTTAAGATAAATGCAAATTTTCCCGCTGTCTGAAATTTTCGAATGTTATATGGCAAATTTTTCTGGAAGATAATTAGAATCCAGTTTGCATTTGCCCTTCGGAAAATGTATTTTTTCATCATTTCTCTTTAGAATATCATTCTGCCGCTTCACAAATCGTCGCAATATCTGTATTATTTTTCTGTTCCTTATGTATTTAACGTTTTGGCATGAGCAATGCTTAATCCCAGAAAAAATTACATGAAAACTTTCTACGAAACTCGGTCGTGTTTTTCAGCCAGTCGGTGAAGATTAACTGATAAGAAAGGAAACATTTTCCCTCTCGAGCATACAAAAACCATTTCGTGAAGTATGTTCGGTGTTGTGACCTCTTTATTAAATAAAACACTTCCCCTGGAGAGACTAATATATTCCTGATTAGTTAGAGGAAACCGCAAAATTTTCAGAGAAGATAACATCAGTATCTTCCTCAGTTTTGTGCAGTTATTCTGGTTTGTCTGTTGCTGAACATTTCTAAAACTAATTGAAACATAATTTAGGAGGACTTCACTTTTTATTCATCAGTATATTGCTTAGAAATAGTTCACAAATTATTGATAGCAAAGAATACGGCATAGCATAGATAAAAGCAATAAATTTTATTTTATCTTAAATTAGCGATAAAATTCAAAAACATTTTCATAACATGAAAATTCTTTAACTAAATTATAGTGGAAAATGTGGACACAAGTTCTATTCATAAATGTTTGTATTAACAAATACATATTACAGACATTTGAATCATTTTGACTTGTAAAATATATATTTTTTTTTTACGGCAATATTGCACGTAGTACATAAATAATTACGCCCTCTTTATTCCAGTTTACGTAAGAGCTCGTTTAAAGCAAAACAGAATCACTAAAATTAGCAAAGATTATGAATGAAATAATTGTTGCTTCAAATGTTTCTCATTGAATGAGATTTTTATCTCTGACAAATGTGTACAGTCTGACGCAGTATAATAGCAATAGCAAATATGAGTTATTTGCAGCGTTTGTTAATAAATAAAAAGAAATAAAAAAAAAAACTTTCGAATAATACCACAGTGGAATCGCTTCTTCTGTGTGATATTTATTCTTAGCATATAGATAAATTAGTGTCTACTTTTAAATATGCTGTTTATCTTAAGTAGTAATTACAGTAATTGACTAAAAATCTTTGGGAATAGAAACTGTTTGATACAAATTCGAATATCTATAGGTTTTTTGTAAAATTACCTCGTCTAAATTTGTTTCTGTTCATTTTAAGTGCACGTTACTGTATAATCATGCAATTTTAGCGCCATTTATTAATAATGTCAGTATTATTGTAGCCGAAATGATAAAGATGAAGCCAAGTGTTTAATTTATGACTTTAGTCGTGTCATGGTCAATTTCGAATAAATTGTATATTTAGCCAGCGCTTCGACTGATTGACGAGAGCAATTTAAATAGGATCAGTCAACGGCAGAAGTGTCACGCCGCATACCCAAGTTCCTCCACATTCAATATACGTGCTTAAATGATTGTTTTATATGTGCATTTTGGTATTATCGGCAACGTTACACTTTGTAGGATGAATTAGTAATGATTCAGACATGAACTATTGAGATGAAAGCTTCTAAAGTTTTCCATAATTGATTTAAATTTCGTTAATGTCGATAAGCGTATATAGTACTTGAAATATTGAAGCAACCAGTAGGCGAAGGGATGATATTTCAGGCTAATAATTCTTATTTTTTCATAAATTTCCGTATTGGTCGCTAATCAGGGCGGCTACAGCCATTTGATGTCGGACTCCGCGTGGATTACTCTACTCCATTTTTTCTTTTAATAATAACAATCACAAACGTACTTACCCCCGTCAGGATAAAATTCCGCGGCTGCAAACTTAAAAATTCCGCCCTGTGTGAACTAAGCCTTACAGCAAACAACCATGAAAAACTGTGATCAATGTGGTCTTAATTTTCAGATTTATTTTTATTTCTGCGTCTTGTACATTCAAATTTTGTTTTTTTCCGTTCTATATGTAGTACGTATTACATCATAGAAACAGATACTTTGTAACATTCCTTGCAATTAATAAACAACATAAACATATTCTTGCATGATGCTTTTCTTTGTGCATATGTGATCTCCTTCTTGACCTTCATACAGGTCAGGTATAGCCTTGACTGTACGTTTCTGCTTAATTATTACCATTTGACAATGAATTTATTTTTAGTTTTTCATATGCGATTTGGCAGTTTTTGGTTGATACAGTTGCGAGTGGTATTGATGGAGACAAAACTAGATCGCAATCAAAGGAAACGGAAAATGAAAATTTTTGAGTATCTATCTTCCATTAAAATATTTTTTGTTATGTAAGCTTCTACTTTGCATGTCATTTGTAAATGTGCGTGCCTTCTTGTTTACTTTATTGTGCCCTAAATAAGTATCTGCTTGAAATGGATCCGTGTGCGCCGTTACTGATAAAGATAACGCTCGACAGATAACGCGTAATTACCTTGCTGATAACGTCTTATTAAACATTCGGGTACAGTTACATGGTTCATTTTTTTAACTTTTTATTAATTATTCAATCGGGCAGTTATTATAATCATACCAGCATTTATACATATTTACATGTTGAACCTGCGAGACGAATTAAATTTCACAAGATTTTCAATAATGAAATCCACGAAAGAATCCTTCAGAGCAAAACAGAGAAAAACCAATTTTCAATGTTAATGATATGTATCTGTTATATAAAATGTATAAGTATCTGTTTTACTTCCATTTATAATTAATAAACAACAATAGAATTAATGGACATTCGAAAAAGGTTGTTAAAGGTGTGTTTGGAGGGCGGCGTTGTACGGGTGCGAAACATGGACAGCCTTCGAAATGTGGTGTTATAGGCGAATGATGAGATAACGTGGGTAGAAAAGGTTAGAAATGAAGAGGTATTAGAAAGAATTGGAGAACAGACGACTCTATGGAAGTCAATAAAAAATAGGCGAGATAGGTTGGTAGGACACCTTCTCAGGCATGAAGGTGTAGTCAGAGACATATTAGAGGCAGAAACAGGAGTTAGGAGGGGTAGAGGTAGACCTAGGTTAGATTACTGTTCACATATGCGAAGTTTAGCTCAGGATAGGAAAGAGTGGAGGTACGTGTCCAACCAGTCTTAGAAATGATGACCCTATGATGACAAAACAACAATACCTTAACAATAGAAGTTCATGTAATCTGTAATGCTATGAGACTAAATGTAAAGAAAGCATCCGTAATACTTATAGGGGACCTCACAGTTCACATTATCCCAACTTGGCTATCGTATTTAAACCCAGTTACTCGAGATAAAAATGTTCAGTCTCTCAAAATCTCTGAAAGCGAGACTCGAGTCTCCGTCTCTCATCGAGTCTCTCTGGTGTCGCGCAGAGAGACTGTCAAAAATACTGTTTAGCATCTCTAAACGAGAGACTCGAGTCGTTCATAGAGAGATCCTCATTTCGTATCCAGTCTCTGAACGAGACACTCGAATCCCTGAACGAGAGACTCGAATCTCTCAATAGGTGGTGTCTCGATAGACATAGTTAAAATTTTCTATGTTTAACATGCTTCAGAGATCCCAGTCTTTCAACGAGAGACTCGAGTCTCTCAATTTTTCAGTTTTATTTATTCAGTCTCTCTGTGAGAGACTAGACTCTCTGAATTAACAATTTTATCATTCGAGTCTCTCATACAGAGACTGTGAGAGATCCATAAAAACACCTAGGCAATAACTGAGAGACTATGAGAGACGCTCTCAGAGGCTCTGAAAGACTAAAAAGAGACGGAAAATTTTTGTCTAGGGATATATATAAATCACTGTTATGAACGCAAGAAAATTTACTGACAGTGGGAATATTTTTATTCTAAAGAAATCAGACATTGAGTTTTTACATTAATAGATAGAATACTAAATGTTGAAGGGAATAAATTCCTCTTTCGACGGCGCGACGTCGTTGTTCCTGTAAACGAACTGCAATCGCGATAGAGAACTGCATTCTCTCGGTAGCTCACGTTCCGTAAAAACAAATAAGAAACGACGCCACTAAGGGATACATTCGTATAAATACATAGAATTGCAAATGGCAAGAGACAGGCAGACATAAAGAGGTTCAAAAAGTTCGCGGATCTTACAACCGAACAAATAACAATGAGGTCTCGTGGCGATAAAAATATACATAGTTTCATAAATCCTTGGAGATTTTATAAAAGCCATCAACAACTTTAGCGTTTTAGTAGAGTAGGTATAGGCACTTTTAACATTAATAAACTCATGCTTAAACTTGCTTATGTTAAGGGTTCCGAAAGAGAATGTGAAGCGGAACCTTTTTAATTTCGTCGCAATCGTCCGCAATTTAATTGGTTTAGTTTACAGTTCAAAAACTAATTTCATTTAATTTCTTCTCATAATTAAAGAGTAACAGTTTAAATAAAACTCAGTACCTACCTACCTATTAATTTTTGCAAAAGTTTTTATTTACCTATATTGCGAAAATGATTTTCCAATAAGTAAACAATACAGTTAATCATATGAAACATTAAGCTTAGGAATTCAATATCTAAAAAATTTGAAAAGCGTAGATTCAAGCATTTATTCAAAAACTTCTAACTAAAATTGTTGCTTAGACAGCTTGAATTTAAGAGATTAGTGAATCAAGATATTTTTGTATACATCTACATAATTTTATACATAATAACTGCCGTAATTTAAATGAAGCCAAAATGCAAAATATCGAAATAAAATGATGTAGTTAAGTAATTTGGTCGTCACCTGACAATGATTCGTGGTATAGTAATTAACAAATGACACTATTATTTTGTCGATCTTCACTAATTTTATTGTTTTTAGAGGTTAGACCGTTCGAAGAAGTTGCTGCTGTGCACTGATAATGAAACAACTATTACGGAAAACTTGTAATCCAATAAACTTGACAAATTGGTAAAGATTTTCACAAACTGATACTATCCTGATTCGGGTTGCTTCCTAACGTTTCGCTAACACGAGTGGCGAAAATCCAACATCGGAGATGGAAGGACCTCTGAAGAAGCTTGCCATTCGTGCTACCGAAACGTTAGGAAGCAACTCCACCCGACGACGGCTTTTACAGCCCAATCAGGACAGCGTCAATTCATAATAAACTTAAAGGACAAAATAGTAGTGTCATGATATACTTTTCAATTCAAATAGATTGTATGTTAACGAATGCACATCTTGATCCTTGATGTAGTATCATCGGCAAGTTAAGCTATTATCTAGGATTCAGCAGTACGCAACAAAATTACATTTTTCAATTTTCTCACAATTATTATTTTGAAAGAAAAACAGAATTTTTATTGAATAGAAGGACATTTGTTTCAATCCCTTCACACTTCTGCATTTCCATAACGAATCGTCGACTATTAAAGTATTAATGTAGCTCGCGATCAGAATTAGACTCCTCCTTTCTGTTGCTGAAGGAAGAGAAGCGCGGAATCGCTCGCGGATTTCCTCCAGTCACTCACACGTATAAACCGAAGGATTCTAGCGATTGCCTTCCATTCAGACGCGCGAGAGCTCACCACAAACATACAGTCACACTTAATCACGTCGATTACAATCACACGAACACGTGGAACAGTATTGTATATGTGTGGGTGTGTGTGTGCGTATTTGTGTGTCTGTGTGTGAAATACTAGAACTAGAACCGAAGCAAACCGTGAAAGCAACAGTCAGTGGTGTGTTCGTCCGGCTTAGGTTTTGTACGCATCCTGACGACGACGACGACGATTTGGACGAGCGTCACGACGTCCGACCGTGCTGCTTTTGTTGTTGAGTTTTACTCGTTTTCCATCCCGTTGAGTGTGAGCATGTGACCGGCACTTTAAGACATACCGTTAGTGAACTCGCAAACAGGTGATCAGGTCTCAAATCTCAAAATCATTTCACTGTGAGTTTCATTCAGCGAAAGAAAGTTTGTGGATCTTTACAATAATTTCATTACATAATTAATTAATTTTTATATTGAGTGATTTGTGTTTATTTTATGAATCGCGTTACCTTTTACATGAGAGATAACAGTAGATTTTATTGAGTTAGATCCCAACGATAAGCTTATTGCTTTAATCTAAGTTGTTCATCCTAAAACTATCAACAAGTTGCGAAAAAATTACTCGCTTTTACTGATTACTGTAAAGATGCAGAACAATTTTCAATAGTTTTCTTTTAATGCTGCGTGAAGGTCCACAAGTTTCTGTAAGCAAAATTTTGATTGTTTCTTCGTGAAAAAACATTATGTGCCTAAGTTAGAAATGATGATATTATATTTCTAAAAGGTTTTATGCATACAAAACAATTTAAAATGTCGTTATTAATAGAATAGCACAAAACGAAATCATTTCTAGAATGAATTGAGTTAAGTAATAGATAAAAATTTTATCAACATATATCTGGAATATTTTGTAAGCTGTTTCTCACGATAGACGTTACGTTATTTTGAGACAAAAGATAATTACGATTTTTATCAGTTAATATTTTTACTACCGTTATTAACCAGAACAATTAGGTTTTAAGATGAAAATTACATGTATGCAAAGTATTCACCATGTTTCTATTGTCGAAAACTGAAAAAGAAAATAAGTATCAATTCCATGACGTTTAGTAGTTGAAGAAACAAATTTAAAAAATAAATTCCAAAAATAAAAGTATGAATTCAATACGTTTCAAAAATTTGTAAAATAATTTCGGCAGCTTATACTACAATTTTTGCAGAAATAGATGCAGTTGGTGGATTTCCCAGTTTAGAATTTTAGCTTTTTAAAACCTAATACAAATAATAAAATTTGCGTATCGTAGCTATTGCCTTCAACCAACCCTTCTTTAGAGTGATAAAGAACATTAAAAATGATTCACAACAACCTTTCGAAATAAAATTCAGAAATTATATTAAATGTTTCTGTTTTTTAAAATCCAATCGATAAATTTATAAAAATACTTCAGTCAAGCTTGTTAGAGGTTTTCTTTTTATATTGTGCTAAAATCCGCCAATAAATAATATTGAACCGCTTAACATTTTTTATAAAGTAAAGGAAAAGTTCTTAACTTTTTAAGAAAAAGCTTTTTGATATAAGTGATGTTATTAAATTTTTACGAAAATATTCCTTTCAAGTTGACCTGACGTTACAAAATGGAACTGTTGTTCTAGTCAGTGTAGGCAGAAATTGCATTTCCTTGAAGTGCACATTAGGCAATGTTAAATGGGTAATCAGGTGTTTAAGGTGAACAAATTCATTAATCTTTACCAAATTCGATTGGTTATAGCCCACGAAACTTTTTTTACGGTAACGTATTTGTTTTTCTATTTCGAGCATAACAATTACAACACATGTTAATGGCAAACGTAAAAAAAGTATTGCGCGAATTTGTTTATTCTGCCTGTCGCCGCGTAAGCCCACGCAAAGTTGGTCACAAAATGTGTGTGCAATTTCGGCGCTATTGTGCGTGACTAAAACCAAACGGGACAAAATGTGAAACTAGGAACGAGGCTGTTATTAAGTTTTCCCGTCCTTAATTAGCCACTGACGGCGTAAGGGTTGAATGTAAATTGTTTCGGCGGTTTGGGGTTGCTGCCAGTCGCGTTTATCAGTTTAAATTTGTTGCTTTAAATCGAGAACTTTTGACCCGCACATCTTATTCTTGTTCTTATGTTGTTTCGTTTGTTTAACGAATTAGAAGCACGCACAACATCAGCCGCGTATGATAATGAACGTTTTCTGTTAACTAATGAGAGACTTACATACATACTTATTGTGTTCAAGTCTCAGGTCTTTAAAATGCCGGAAAAGTTCACTAGCAGTCTGTTTTGTTATCACACGCCTGGAGAGTTAGATTGATATGCTATTTTATGACTTGTACTATCTAATTACAGAAAAGTGGCTCCAGATTTTAGTGTCCGACCGAAACTGGTTTTTACGACCGAAACCGAAACCGAAACCGAATTTCAGCAACGGTCTCAGTTTCGGCCGAAACCGAAACCGAAACTTCCTTATAAGGACCATGTTTTGAGAGAAAATAAATAAAACGTTATTATAATCAGTCAGTTTTATTTTTTTATCTTTAAATCACATAGCTCTGCAATCTTTGACATTTTCACTCATTGATAATCAAATCAAAATCAACATAACAACCCCTCATTTAAGGAAATACTTTAATTGCGCCTTAAAAATAGTTAAAATAGGTGAGATGTTTATTTGAGTAAGTATAGTATACGAGGGTGGATTGATAAGTTTCCGGCCTGACCAAGAAAAACAAGGTTTTTAAAAATTTTTTTTTTTTATTTCTCAACATAATCTCCTCCAAGGCTGATACATTTCTCATAGCGGTGTTCCAGTCTATTAATGCCATCTCTATAGACTGATTCGTCAAGCTCCTCAAAATAACCATTTACAGCTTCGATTACTTCTTCATTGTCCGCAAATCTCTTACCGCCAAGCCATTTTTTGAGATTAGGGAACAGAAAATAGTCACTCGGGGCTAGGTCTGGAGAGTAAGGAGGGTGCGGCATCAATTCAAACTTTAGATCGTTGATTTTAGCCGTCGCAACGATTGACGTGTGCGCTGGTGCGTTATCGTGATGAAACAAGATTTTTTTCTTCGCCAGATGAGGTCGTTTAATTTTCACCTCGTGGCTCAAACGTTGCAATAAGTCTGCGTAGTATTGACCAGTGATAGTATTACCCTTTGCAAGGTAATCAATGTATATAATACCTCTTGCATCCCAAAAAACAGTAGCCATAACCTTGTTCGCCGAAAAAATTGTTTTTGCCTTCTTTGGAGTTGGTTCCCCTGGTCCAATCCACTGTTTAGACTGTTCTTTGGTTTCAGGAGTGTAGTGGTGGACCCACGTTTCGTCAACGGTTACGAATCGACGCAAAAATTCGCTTGGATTACGCTTATACAATGACAAATTTGCGGTAGAAATGTTTTTTCGAATCAATTTTTGGTCGACTGTTAGCAAACGCGGCACCCATCTTGCACAGAGCTTTTCCATATGCAAATGTTGGTGCAAAATATGTTGCACACGTTCATATGACATCTTACAGGTCTCAGCTATCTCACGCACTTTCAATCTGCGGTCTCCCAGCACTATTTGATGAATTTTTTCGATCATATCTGGAGTTGTGACCTCAACGGGGCGTCCTGAGCGAGGCCCATCAGAGGTGCTCACACGACCCTTTTTAAACTCGGAAACCCACTGCTTAACGGTTGAATATGACGGGGAGGATGTCCCCAGTGTTGAGTCCATCTCTTTTTTAATTTCCTTCGGCGTTAACCCCTTCAAATAAAAGTATTTGATGACAGCACGATTTTCCTGCTTTTCCATTTTTACGAAAACCACAGAGGCGTCTTGTTCAGCGTGCTGTCAAACCTACACTAGCAAGGAGATCGGGCTGAAACTATAGCTACAAGCTATCCAAGGATGGTACTATAGAATGTCACCTCAAGGTAGGCCTAGTGGCGTCATCTCTTGGTTAGGCCGGAAACTTATCAATCCACCCTCGTACTTCGCTTGAATGGAATTTATCGCGCCTAACATGACCGAGCAGAGGGCGAGAACTCCCGAACGCAGTTTCGGTTTCGGTTGTAGTTTCGGCAGATTTGCTGCCAAAACCGAAAATAAACCGAAACTCGTTTTTTTGCCGAAACTCGACCGAAACCGAAACCGAAACCGAACTTTCGGTCGGACACTACCAGATTTCACTAATTTTTTTCTTCGGATTCTGTTAGAATCCTTGAGTCCTGAGTTTCTTTCGCCAATAACGAAAAACGATTATATATAAACATATACGACTTTTAATTACTTAAAAATAATGTGTCTAGTTTCACTCTTTTCTTAAGTAAATTAATTGTCTCTAATTAGAAGCAGCCTTTGAAATTATGTCAGAGATGTACTTCTTTAATGAAAAGTTTAACTTGAAATTCTAACTCTGGCTTGTCTACTTATTTTTACGTGAGTTTTCCTTGGTTGTCGGGATGCTAAAATATAGACTTCACTTAATCTGTCTCTTAAGTTTAAAAGCACTCATGAACGCAATTCAAGTAGTGTTGGAAAATGCATTCTTTGAAACGTTCCGGTAAACGTCGTTAGTTAAATATTCTATCAAACTTTTACATTATTTCGTAATTAATCCCTTTCATTATTGACTTGTTCCTCTTCGTCAAGTAACTGCATGTAAAGGTTGGCCGAAGTTATAATTAAATTTTTTAATTTTGCTCCAATAGTTTTTCATTTACTCGGCTTAAAATTAGGTATGCACATTGCTAGTATTTTTTAACAGATTTTCGAAGCAGTTGCGAGATAAAAACATTATTAATCTATATATCTACGAATATGTAATTACGAAATCAGGTAAAACTGTAATTGTATTTCTACTTCGTCTTATTATTTTGATCTCAATTTTTTATTTTTATCGACTATAGTTTGATAGCTTTAATAAAACAAAATTACCAACTCGTGAACTTCAGCAGAAATTATATTATATCGTATGATCCTATTTTGTGTAAACTTACAAGAACGACTTGCATATTGAAGGATATTTTAGGACCACTGTTTCTAAGTCCGACAGTTACAGAAGCAATTGATTTGCTTATTCGACTTCGACGAATAATAAACCATAGATTCCCGTAAATTTGAAATTTTTGTAGGCAATGACTTTTATGAAGGTGAACCTTCCTCCGAATAGCTGATCTAATTTTAAAACTGTTTGTAAAATAATAGTTTCAACGAAATGGAGGTAATGACACTTACATTTGTAAAGAAAATTTAATAGTTTACAATGAAAATATTTGTTCTTTCTTAAACTCAGATGTTATAATAATCAATTTGAAATTTTCATGACATTTTTGTACCAATTGAACTATATTATTTAAGTATGTTAAATTTATGTGAATGAGTGCATTCATTATACGTGTGACTGACAACGAAGCTTATGAGGTAATGATACAGAAAAAGGACGAGAGAGCTTTCACGATATTTTTGTTGATTCTATTAGTAACAGTGCAAATGTGTTCATCTCCGGATTTGTAAATTTCGATCATTTTGTGGTTTATCTAGCAACAATTTTGGCATACGACCTTGATTACTAACTGCAATGATAACCAAGGCAGTTCTTATATTACAATACTAATGTATGTTTAAAAGTTAAGTTGGTTATCGTTGAAATGCCAAATTATAAAGATCATATTCTAAATTTGATAGAAATGAGCAAATACATTGTCAAAACTTGACTATACCGTACTTCAATCAAAAATCGGCCTTATTAACCTACCCCCTTTAGTATTTTACAATCAAAACGGTTGTTATTTGATTTTACAACACTACAAGTTGTTTTGTTCTTTTTACTATTATCCTCTTTAGGTAGAAGAAACATATTTTCTTCACTATATAATTTTTGATAGGGGTGCCGAGAAAGAAAATATAATTTTGCATAAATGTTTATTAAAGGTTCCTGGTTCAAATTTCTTGTACTAATTCTACAAAAATGTTAATGAATACTTTCATAGGCTAATATCTACCCCTATTGTTTTCAATTACTGCGGTCTTCTGTTTCATGTTAATCAATTTGATAGCACGTTGCAATTAAAAATCTGTGGTACGAAAAAGATTGCTCTTTTTACTTGTTCATTCGTATGCTTTAGGTAAAATTCCTTTGGTAGATAACTACATATGTATGTACATAAGCAAGTGAAACCAATAAATGTAAACTTCTTACAGAGTTCCTTATTATAACAGGTCAATTGAAAAGTCCCCGGCCTAAAATAGTAAAACACATTTTTTTTGCAAAATTCGTTTTTTTTATTCAACATAATTCCCTTCAAGGGTGATACACTGATTATAGCGATCCTCCAACTTTTCGATACCATTTTTGTAGTACGATTTGTCCTTTGCTTCAAAATAGGCCTCAGTTTCGGCGATCACCTCTTCATTCGACGAAAATTTTTTCCCAACGAGCATTCTTTTGAGATCTTAGAACAGGAAGTAGTCGCTGGGGGCCAGATCTGGAGAATACGGTGGATGCGGAAGCAATTCGAAGCCCAATTCATGAATTTTTGCCATCGTTTTCACTGACTTGTGAGACGGTGCATTGTCTTGGTGAAGCAGGACTTTCTTTTTCTGCAAATGCGGTCGTTTCTCGGCGATTTCGTCCTTCAAACGATCCAATAACGCTATGTAATAGTCGCTGTTGATGGTCCTTCCTTTTTCAAGGTAGTCAATGAAAATTATTCCACGCGCATCCCAAAATACAGACGCCATAACCTTGCCAGCCGACTGTTGCGTTTTTGCACGCTTTGGAGCGGGTTCATCGTGTGCAGTCCACTCCGATGACTGTCGATTGGACTTCGAAGTGAAATGATGGAGCCATGTTTCATCCATTGTCACATATCGACGCAAAAACCCGGGTTTATTACGCGTGATCATCTTCAAACACTGCTCTGAATCATCAACTCGTCGTTGTTTTTGGTCAAAAGTGAGCTCGCGCGGCACCCACTTTGCACAGAGCTTTCTCATACCCAAATATTCGTGAATGATGTGATGTGTACGTTCCGTTGATATCTGTAGAGTGTCTGCTATTTCATTCAATTTCAATTTACGGTCATTCAAAATCATTTTGTGGATTTTTGTAATGTTTTCGTCCGTAACAGCCTCTTTTGGGCGTCCACTGCGTTCAACGTCTTCGGTGCTCATTTCACCACGTCTAAACTTAGCATACCAATCCTTGATGGTTGATTTTCCTGGGGCAATGTCCGGAAATTCGTTATCAAGCCAAGTTTTTGCTTCAACTGTATTTTTTCCCTTCAAAAAGCAATATTCTATCAACACGCGAAATTCCTTTTTATCCATTTTTTTCACAATAACAAAAGTTGCTTCACTAAAAATGCTATAATTCACAAACTAATGATCCGACAGGCGTCAAATTTATAGACGCGTCTTTTGAAGGTTAGGACTAACTGAAAATCATATGGATTTAGTTCTGGTGCCGCTATTTATGTGTCAGGCCGGGGACTTTTCAATTGACCCTAGTATCTTGCCTATGTACGAACGTTGACAGAAATTGTTGAAGCTCTTTGATAAACGATCATCATTTTGTCATTTGTTCGTCGTGAAAATCTTTTTCCTGTTATATCACACAGATGGTAACCGATAATCTGAAACGGTACATGTGTAGATAATCGTTATCGATAACACTCATTTGTAATTCATCAATTCATTCATTTCTCAGCTAAAACATGAAAAATATTAAAGAATTGCAAGGATTATTGAAACATCTCCAGTTCTTCAGCGACTGTAACATGAATAACTCATTGCAAAACCCTCGAGTTGCTTACTCATCTATTTACTTATAGCTAGTAGATGACATTAATAATTAAAAAACAGTCGTACTCCGATGTTCTCCATAATTAGACGAATGTAGGTCCTTGAGATCGTCCACCTTTGCGCGTTCATCTGACACTTCATCCTAAAACTTTTAATGAACTTTCTTTGGTACCAGTTTATTACAATTCAACCTTAATAAGTCTAACTTGTTAAAGATATTATTGGGTTGCAATTTAAAGCAACTAACAATAGAGTTGATCTTTCGGTTAATATTCAAACACGTTCGAAAATTCGTCGTAAACATTACGTGTATTTGAATTCACGTCCTTGTTCAGTTAAATACATTAAAAATGGAAAGTTAGGACTGCATGATAGTTTATCCTATTTTCAATTCATATACTTTACGGCTTTTAATAACTTCAATTCTTTTTCCACACAATTTGAATGCAATTGTGTATCTTCCTTTAATTTTGATTGTCGTTTAATCAAAAATTTTCTTATTGTTTCTGATCTTTGATTGGATTAAGTATAGCAAAGTTATAAAAAGATATGTCGTATGTAAGACTTCTCAGCTTCTACGAATTCATTGCTAACATTGATAGTTTGATTTACACCCAACGTTACAGCCTTACCTTCTAAGAATCGTACCTATGTATGTAATTCGCGTTGCCAATTTGGCTAATGAGGTCTCTATTTTGCTTTGTGAAGGCGTTTGAATAGGATATTTTTGTCTAACAAATGCGATCGTTGACGGTAAAATACTGCAGCGTTGGGGTGGTTACCCGCGTTGGAATAAATTAGAGGAATTTTGGATTAAAACATTAAAAGTAACATGGGTAGGTAAAGTGGAAACAAGCAAAAAAGAGGAAGCGCTCTTTAATCCTACCAAACACTTAATCGTATTCAGTGGAGGTTCGTGATGAAATGAAGCGGTCGTACGGTAGATGTTTACTTACTTATTTTTTTAAATTTACCTCATTTTAATTCAAAATGTTCATTGTAATAACGACCGACCTTTATGTTTTCTTCGTATTTGAAAAAAAGGTAGTTGTCTAGAATTGGGGCTCCAGATCAAAATCGCATTAAAAATTTTTTCATCAATTTCCGGTGATTCTACATAATAGAATTAGATGTTAGCAGGTGGGGGAGGCAGTTTTTATGACTTTATAAATAAATAAAAAAGTTTTTTTTTTAATAATAATTTTTCAAAATTGTCCCAATTCTGGATAATTACCAAAAAAATTTCCACTCCATTTCCCTTCAATTAAAACTCATACGATTAGAGTAAAGAGTAACTGTTTTCAACTGGGTGGAGTCAGCTATAGAAAGAGTACAAAAAAAATATTATTTCTGTTCTTTTAAGTTTTCCCTTATACCTTATATAATTCCATTTTAAAACGATATAAAATGTAATCGTACAAGTTTTATCTCTCATGCAATTTAATGCCGTCTTTAATGGTTTAATGCCCTCGAATTCCGTATTAACTACACACGTTTCGATGTCGTCTGTGTAACACCAGACGATAAATACTGCTCCCATTCAGATCATTTAGCGATTGCTTATTATGAGTGTTCCATTTACCATGATCTCCATTCGTATGGTATATCTATACACATATATATATGTGTATAAATAGTTATCAGTCATCCCAATATTATATTTTATAAAGTGCAGTCTTTAATACTCTGGTACATATTTATTTACCCAAAGATGATATCACATAATTGCGATTCATGTGTTTATCTGCGTGCATGAATAAAAATGGGAGGTAAATAATCTTTATTCAGTGTCATTGCAACAGATTTGATATGCACTTTTAATCATAACATAATAGTTATTACTAGTAGCAGTGACATTTATGTACCTGCTTGGATACTGCTAGATATTTTATAATATATATATTTGTGACTATATTCTTTGTACTATACTTATTTTTTGCTTGAATTGCAATCTCCTTGTGAATGCAAGTTTATAGACTACATATACATACAAAATATATGCATTAAGATAATGTTGCATTTGGCTAGATACTATTTAAAAACAATACATAGGTTTGTTTGTTAATAATCTGTTTCATAAACACATATACTAATTGTAATTTATAACACTATCTTCTATGTATAATACTATTAATAGCTATAAAATTCAACTATAATAAGTAGCTAACTGTAAGTAATTAGTTATTTATTATCGGTGTTAGTCTGTTTTATCAACCCTTAAAAAAGCTCTAGTTCTGCCGATAGATACATTGTTCTGGAGCACATGATGAGGAATTTTAAAAATTCGTTAATGTAATTACATAAACGAGGGGGCGGTCATACCAGTCTTGCCCCAACACTAAATAATCCTTTCGAAAGTTCTGTGTATTATTGTCTGCTATTATAATCGGTCATATTCTGTTCTTTTATTTACTTTTTTTGTTCTGTTTCATACGTTCAATAACAGAAAGGACCCAATGCCAACACGACAAGCTATTCATTCGCTATAAACAGTGAAAGAAACTTGCTTTGTAATTAAATAAAACCGATCTCACGATAACCGAGTGTAATTAGCATTCCTTTACCTACTTGTTAAAATTATTTATAACCAAATCAGCACCTGGTGAACATGAACTTCATGCTGATTCGGTTGAAAGTTTAATATTGTATAGTATATGATCAAATAAACGTATGTAATTGCCTAGAGATAAAATAGATATGAAATGAAATAATAGATATATGAGAGTAGTCTGAAAGAAGCCATCGTTATGTACACAGCGATTACTGCATCAAAATTGCTCTTTTAATGTAAAACGAAATATTATGATTCTTTAAAAATTTATAATTTAAATTTTCAGTGAGCAATTATGCTTCAGTAATGGAACCTAAAAAATGTACTCATAACAACCCACAGCTCTAGGCACTTTATGGTTATTAGCTATTTATAAATTTTCTTTTGGCCAAAACACTAATTTTTCTGACCGTTTTCATCAAAAAGGAGATTGCAAATTATTGAGCTAAACTTTAAAGTTATAATAAATTATTTGTTATACTAGTGTACCTTCCAAAAAGATTATTAAAGGCGTATATCGGTTGCGAAGCATGGACGGTGGACGCGTTGGAAAAGAAAAGGTTAGAAGCGTTCGAAATGTGGTGTTACAGGCGAATGATAACGATACCGTGGATAGAGAAAGTTAAAAATGATAGGAGAACAGAGGACTCAATGGAAGTCAATAAGAAATAGGCGAGGTAGATTGGTAGGGCACATTTTCAGGCATGAAAAGCTAGATAGAGACATATTAGAGGCAGAAACAGGAATAGAGAGGAGTAGAGGTAGATTATTGTTCACAAATAGTTCTGGATGTGGGATATTCCAGTTCTAGGGAAATGCGAAGATTAGCTCAGGATAGGAAAGAGTGTGGACGTGTGTGTCCAACCAGTCTTAGGACTGACGACCTTATGATGGCAATGATGATATAACTAGTATAGATAATCCGAAAAGCAGTCTATAGTTTTAAAAGTATTCGTTGAAGAAACTGGTTTTGTCTAATTATTTATGCATAAATTCACTTTTCTAACATATAAATTGAACAAAATAGTAAATATCTGCAACTAATTCTACATTATTAAGTAGGTTCTAGATATTTGTAATCAAAATTGACCGTTCTTACTTATTTTACGCCTATAAGTCCAACTGATCAAATATTTTGCGAGTTTGTTAAATAGTTAATTTAGTTTTTAGCACTTCAGGATTGGCTTAAAAAATAAATGAAAAAAGGGATTAAAAAAGAAATATTTGGCGACACTTTAATGTAGGTACTGGTCGACGAGGCAAAAAGGTTTTATGTATTTTTAATAAGTTGTAGCAACTTCTAACAATTAGTCAAGTAATATCAATGTGGGGTATCAAAACTAAACTGTATTTATCTAGTTAAAGTAAACTCACTTTTGAAGGTTTCGTAGTTTCTTGGTATTGGTATCCTCTGGAGGTACTTGAATCTTGATAATCGTGATTAAAATGACCTATTAGAAAACAATGGCGAAACGTCTGGAATCAATCCAAATCTTAAAAATTTATGGAACGTGTTAAATCATTATTATAATTTTTTATTAGTGTCAAGCTTTAATAATTTTGTTGGTACCGTGTACGGATTTAGGAAAAAAGCTCCCTGGGAAAAAGCTCCCGAAATAAATGCCTCTTTGGAAAAAAATTATCAAAAATTTATTCTAAACGTTATCATATGATATATATATATAACCTATTTGATTTGTTTTATTTTTGCTAATATGTATAACGATAATACTATGTAAAGGGTTGACTTCCCAAGAAGTATTTATTAATTATCTCGAAGAATATCAATACTTCACAAACAAAAGTTTGTATTCTACTAATATCACAATTTAAAACAACAGATTATAACGTAGGTAATTATCGACTCGAGAAGCAATTGATTTGCTTATTCGACTTCGACGAATAATAAACCATAGATTCCCGTAAATTTGAAATTTTTGTAGGCAATGACTTTTATGAAGGTGAACCTTCCTCCGAATAGCTGATCTAATTTTAAAACTGTTTGTAAAATAATAGTTNAAATCGCATTAAAAATTTTTTCATCAATTTCCGGTGATTCTACATAATAGAATTAGATGTTAGCAGGTGGGGGAGGCAGTTTTTATGACTTTATAAATAAATAAAAAAGTTTTTTTTTTAATAATAATTTTTCAAAATTGTCCCAATTCTGGATAATTACCAAAAAAATTTCCACTCCATTTCCCTTCAATTAAAACTCATACGATTAGAGTAAAGAGTAACTGTTTTCAACTGGGTGGAGTCAGCTATAGAAAGAGTACAAAAAAAATATTATTTCTGTTCTTTTAAGTTTTCCCTTATACCTTATATAATTCCATTTTAAAACGATATAAAATGTAATCGTACAAGTTTTATCTCTCATGCAATTTAATGCCGTCTTTAATGGTTTAATGCCCTCGAATTCCGTATTAACTACACACGTTTCGATGTCGTCTGTGTAACACCAGACGATAAATACTGCTCCCATTCAGATCATTTAGCGATTGCTTATTATGAGTGTTCCATTTACCATGATCTCCATTCGTATGGTATATCTATACACATATATATATGTGTATAAATAGTTATCAGTCATCCCAATATTATATTTTATAAAGTGCAGTCTTTAATACTCTGGTACATATTTATTTACCCAAAGATGATATCACATAATTGCGATTCATGTGTTTATCTGCGTGCATGAATAAAAATGGGAGGTAAATAATCTTTATTCAGTGTCATTGCAACAGATTTGATATGCACTTTTAATCATAACATAATAGTTATTACTAGTAGCAGTGACATTTATGTACCTGCTTGGATACTGCTAGATATTTTATAATATATATATTTGTGACTATATTCTTTGTACTATACTTATTTTTTGCTTGAATTGCAATCTCCTTGTGAATGCAAGTTTATAGACTACATATACATACAAAATATATGCATTAAGATAATGTTGCATTTGGCTAGATACTATTTAAAAACAATACATAGGTTTGTTTGTTAATAATCTGTTTCATAAACACATATACTAATTGTAATTTATAACACTATCTTCTATGTATAATACTATTAATAGCTATAAAATTCAACTATAATAAGTAGCTAACTGTAAGTAATTAGTTATTTATTATCGGTGTTAGTCTGTTTTATCAACCCTTAAAAAAGCTCTAGTTCTGCCGATAGATACATTGTTCTGGAGCACATGATGAGGAATTTTAAAAATTCGTTAATGTAATTACATAAACGAGGGGGCGGTCATACCAGTCTTGCCCCAACACTAAATAATCCTTTCGAAAGTTCTGTGTATTATTGTCTGCTATTATAATCGGTCATATTCTGTTCTTTTATTTACTTTTTTTGTTCTGTTTCATACGTTCAATAACAGAAAGGACCCAATGCCAACACGACAAGCTATTCATTCGCTATAAACAGTGAAAGAAACTTGCTTTGTAATTAAATAAAACCGATCTCACGATAACCGAGTGTAATTAGCATTCCTTTACCTACTTGTTAAAATTATTTATAACCAAATCAGCACCTGGTGAACATGAACTTCATGCTGATTCGGTTGAAAGTTTAATATTGTATAGTATATGATCAAATAAACGTATGTAATTGCCTAGAGATAAAATAGATATGAAATGAAATAATAGATATATGAGAGTAGTCTGAAAGAAGCCATCGTTATGTACACAGCGATTACTGCATCAAAATTGCTCTTTTAATGTAAAACGAAATATTATGATTCTTTAAAAATTTATAATTTAAATTTTCAGTGAGCAATTATGCTTCAGTAATGGAACCTAAAAAATGTACTCATAACAACCCACAGCTCTAGGCACTTTATGGTTATTAGCTATTTATAAATTTTCTTTTGGCCAAAACACTAATTTTTCTGACCGTTTTCATCAAAAAGGAGATTGCAAATTATTGAGCTAAACTTTAAAGTTATAATAAATTATTTGTTATACTAGTGTACCTTCCAAAAAGATTATTAAAGGCGTATATCGGTTGCGAAGCATGGACGGTGGACGCGTTGGAAAAGAAAAGGTTAGAAGCGTTCGAAATGTGGTGTTACAGGCGAATGATAACGATACCGTGGATAGAGAAAGTTAAAAATGATAGGAGAACAGAGGACTCAATGGAAGTCAATAAGAAATAGGCGAGGTAGATTGGTAGGGCACATTTTCAGGCATGAAAAGCTAGATAGAGACATATTAGAGGCAGAAACAGGAATAGAGAGGAGTAGAGGTAGATTATTGTTCACAAATAGTTCTGGATGTGGGATATTCCAGTTCTAGGGAAATGCGAAGATTAGCTCAGGATAGGAAAGAGTGTGGACGTGTGTGTCCAACCAGTCTTAGGACTGACGACCTTATGATGGCAATGATGATATAACTAGTATAGATAATCCGAAAAGCAGTCTATAGTTTTAAAAGTATTCGTTGAAGAAACTGGTTTTGTCTAATTATTTATGCATAAATTCACTTTTCTAACATATAAATTGAACAAAATAGTAAATATCTGCAACTAATTCTACATTATTAAGTAGGTTCTAGATATTTGTAATCAAAATTGACCGTTCTTACTTATTTTACGCCTATAAGTCCAACTGATCAAATATTTTGCGAGTTTGTTAAATAGTTAATTTAGTTTTTAGCACTTCAGGATTGGCTTAAAAAATAAATGAAAAAAGGGATTAAAAAAGAAATATTTGGCGACACTTTAATGTAGGTACTGGTCGACGAGGCAAAAAGGTTTTATGTATTTTTAATAAGTTGTAGCAACTTCTAACAATTAGTCAAGTAATATCAATGTGGGGTATCAAAACTAAACTGTATTTATCTAGTTAAAGTAAACTCACTTTTGAAGGTTTCGTAGTTTCTTGGTATTGGTATCCTCTGGAGGTACTTGAATCTTGATAATCGTGATTAAAATGACCTATTAGAAAACAATGGCGAAACGTCTGGAATCAATCCAAATCTTAAAAATTTATGGAACGTGTTAAATCATTATTATAATTTTTTATTACTGTCAAGCTTTAATAATTTTGTTGGTACCGTGTACGGATTTAGGAAAAAAGCTCCCTGGGAAAAAGCTCCCGAAATAAATGCCTCTTTGGAAAAAAATTATCAAAAATTTATTCTAAACGTTATCATATGATATATATATATAACCTATTTGATTTGTTTTATTTTTGCTAATATGTATAACGATAATACTATGTAAAGGGTTGACTTCCCAAGAAGTATTTATTAATTATCTCGAAGAATATCAATACTTCACAAACAAAAGTTTGTATTCTACTAATATCACAATTTAAAACAACAGATTATAACGTAGGTAATTATCGACTCGATCTATTCTTATTTCTGTTAAATTGTATTACGAGCATTCTGTACTTTATGTTAGGGGAAAATTTTTATGACTATGAAATATAAATTATTATAAAACTAAATAATCAAAGAAATAGACCATTTCTTTTTCTGAAATAATTATACAAATAAGTATTTTTTATTTACATGTAGTACATTAAATCGTGTATTCTGCCAACATGCACATATAAAAACTGTCTGATAACAAAACCACGTTACATTCCTAATAAAATTTACCATTTAGCTTATAATACATTAAGGGATTAATTCTTTTCCGGGGGCTTTTTCGCGGGGGATTTGTACAAAGCAGTTGAATAAAATCAGAATTGAATTTGTGCAAGCCTGAAACTAGAATAACCATTTCACATAACGATTAAGTATAATGATTGTTGTAGGGTTGCCGCTTAACTTTGTCCAAATAATTGCGTTTCCATATATCTCCGCCATTCTTGCTCTTATGCGTTACATGTTTGTCTCGGCATACATGGATGCTCTTATAGCCTACAGCGTCGTGACGTCAACGACGTGGCGCGCCGCATGCTAGAATCGGAAGTCACTAAATTAATATAGAAAGCATAAACTTAATACTGCCGGATTAACAAATATGCAAATACGGAATAGCGAAGGGGCGTTAGGCCCGGTCCCGGCGTCTGTTATTGCATTTACGAAGAGCGACTAATTTGAATAACTTCAATGGGGATCAAATTACCGTTACAGCCACTAGACTTTGCCATTAAGATGTGTTCCCCGTTTTATCAGATACTAAACAATGTAGACATAAATGGTGTGTACTAGTTGATGTGCCCTAAGGATCGGACCGATGCGTTGAATGGATATGATGGTACTAATGTAGAAAATCTGACACTCTGGCTCTGTTAACTTTGCCCCAGATTTCTGGCGAAACTTGTTTGAATTGATATTACCTTCTTACCTGAGGCGATATGAGCGAAATCCGAAGTGCGGTTTTCAAATGTCAGGGACAGAAATGAAATATAAATTCATTTTCTCGCGCTCAGATAATTTTAATAGCTTTTTAACAAACCAAAGATATTATTCGTTTTTGGTTTTGTATTGCTCACTTGAATTCTTTTTTAGAAACTTCAAAGTCGAACATGATTTCTTAACTATTTATCGGTTATTATGTAGAAAAGCTTTATAAAATAAATCAAAAGTTCCTAAAATTCCACAAAATACGATGATCTACTTTTTCCACTAATTATTTTTTTAAATCTGCATGTCGAGTCGCCTTTAATAAAAAGAAGTCACTTTTATGCCCGCAAATGGTTAATTAGGAATTCGAAAAAGGTTGTTAAAGGTGTATGTGAGGAGCGCGGCGCTGTACGGGTGCGAAACATGGACGGTGAGTGTGGCGGAAAAGAAAAGGTTAGAAGCGTTAGAAATGTGGTGTTACAGGCGAATAACGAGGATACTTTGAATAGAGAAGGTTAGAAATGAAAAGGTATCATAAAGAATAGAAAAACAGAAGACTCTATGGCAGTCAGTAAGAAATAGGCAAGATAGGTTGGTAGGATACCTTCTCAGGCATAAATATCTAGTCAGAATCATATTAGAGAAATTTAGGAGGAGTAGAGGTAGACCTAGATTAGATTACTGTTCAGGATAGGAAAGAGTGGAGGTGCGTGTCCAACCAGTCTTAGGACTGACGACCTTATGATGATGAAAGTTTGTTTTTGACTTATCAATTATCTTGATAAGCAGCTTTTTCGAAGCCATATAATTTAAAAATTGAGAATAAAAAATAAGATACTTAATTTTCATGTTTAATCGCGTCATTCTTTATTGAATGAGACTAACAAATCAAAAAGTTTTTCTCACAATTTCATTTTCTTTTACTTGTTTAGTGTAGATGTGTATTTTATTGGAAAAATCAATAAAAATCGAATATTCCAATAGTAGATAAAGATTGTTGTGAATTTTAAGACGATTTCGTAAATATTTCTTCATTCATTAACATAAATTTATTATTTCTATTCATTTTTTGACTCGTCAAGGGAATAGACTAGAGACTTTGATATTTTTATCAAATAGCGACTATTTAAAAAAGTACAAAGCGTGCAAGCCATTAAGTAAATGCAATTTCAATGTTCCTTTCTTATGCTGAGTTAAAAATCGTTATCGTAGGCACTTGTTTTGTTCGTGTATTACCTATAAACATGCAGGCAAACATTCGTGTTGCAGTATAAATATAAACGCAATCGGAACGCATCAAACTAATTAATATGATTAATTTGTTAATATTAATTATTTACTAACAGTTGATAATATTTTACTAATTAAAAGAATTGACTATATCAGTGCATATAATTAATAAGTTTTAAATCCCTCTTCTGTAGTGTATCTCTCTTTAACACCGAGCAGTGCCTTGGTTATTTGAATTTGTCAATCTTTTCATCATTTGTTGTCAGTATTTCAGGATGCACCCATCTTCAAAACGCCGTCAGTCCTAAGACTGATTGGACACGCACATCCACTCTTTTCTATCCTGAGCTAATCTTCGTATTTCCCTAAAATTAGAACAACCCACAACCATTTGCGAACAGTAATCTAATCTAGGTCTACTTCTACCGCTCCTAACTCCTGTTTCTGCTTTTAATATGTCTCTGACTAGACTTTCATGCCCTACCAACCTATCTCTCCTATTTCTTATTGACTTCCAGAGTCCCCTGTTCTCCTATTCTTTCTAACACCTCTTCATTTCTAAGCTTATCTATCCACAGTATCCTCATCATTCGCCTGTAACACCACATTTCTAACGCTTCTAACCTTTTCTTTTCCGCCGCGCCCACCTTCCACGTTTCGCACCCGTACAACGCTCGCTCTAAACATACACTTTCAATAATCACTCAAAGAATTTTGAGTATAATTTGTCACTATACCTACCACTTATTAATATAATATCTTTAATTCCATCAGTCAAATCAGTTGGACTCTTTGAACTACGTGTATAAGAAAAAACGAAATTAAATTTTCTACTAACTGGATTTCATTACAAATTGGTTGTTAGTGTTGTTTCAACGAATACTGAAAAGAATGATATCCATGCAAAGGTTGACATTTTTTTGAATTAAAAATATGCGTCGTTTTATCAAGGGTTAACCGGAAGTGGCATTAAAATTGTCACAAATTGACTTTTTATGTTACCTGCAAACATTTAGATTATAAACCTAATGAACACTCGAAAGCACTTATAATTTAAATGCATTTATGAAATGAAATGCATTACCAAAATAATTATTTTGAATAACAAACAAATATTGGTTGAATTCTACCGCACTTTTTACACATAAAAGTACTAATTTCTGTGATGTGCAATAATAATTTTTCGGTTCGCACGTTGAATTGTGAAAGTGCCAAGTATAAATTTGGAAATAGGCATTTTCAAAAAGTTCTCAAAAGTTTCACCAAGCATTTAGCCTTTTATTTGCACCTAACACCTAACCTTACTACACATTCACCGACATTCCTGGAATAAATAAACGTCTTTCTTGGACCCGCTAACAATATCGGAAAAATCCTGAACAAGTTCCTTACAATCGAAAATTAAATACCAGGAATATAGGGATGTTAAATTTGCTAGTTCTATAAAACCATCATAAAAGCAGTAAACAGTTGTAATGGTAGTTAGATAGGGTATCAGTTTAACTATTTCATAAAAACATAATATCTATAACTTACATGTATGTAAACGAATCAATTTATTTTCACTACTCTATAGAATCAATTCTTCATTAATTAAGGACAATAATTAATTAGTATTGTACGTATGCATAAAACCTACAAAAATATCAACATTCAAAATATTATTCTATACCGAGAATAGAAACGGTGTTAAGTGATACAATGTTGTTAAATTTTCTTTACACGGTTAGTGATAATCCCACCTGTCATCGAGAAAGCTCAACCGACGGCCAAAAATTTCCCCGCTGATAAAGAGGAGGAAGGCGGCTTCGCCTTAACAAAACAAACACGGTAAATGGACTCAGGGTGTTGTGTATTGTATTAAGGAATGGACGGATAAATGTACCTGACGGTGGTGTACCAATTAACATATTAGCTGCCCACTCTGACTTTTTGTTTATGGTTGGCCCGAAACTGTCTACCGTTTTTGAGACTGAAAATTAACTAAACAAAAGCCATCGACGCGACGACGACCGACGTTTGGATAATGGATGCAAATAGTTGGCCTGGCTTATTAAGAGGATTCTGTCTGGTTTTAATTTTTCTGGCGTTTGTACCGTCCGCAGGTAATTGTAACTTAGGTGCATGTTCTATTTAGTAGTCGTAGTAGCATTAGGTGGTTGCATAATTTTTTCGTATTCGCGCTAATTTGCATATACATAAATGTTTAATGGTCAAATGTTGACCTGCAAATGTTCTAACAAAAGCGCAACGACGCGACCAGAGGAGAGAGAAGAGGCCGCGTGCATGTATGTGCGTGCTATTGTGTGCACATTAAATACTGGAATTCCTCTTTTTTTTCTCTCTTTCTGGATGGTGAAATAGTCGTTTTTAACATCGAGAACGAAAATTAAAAGAGATGCAATACTCGTTACCTTTGTCCCCTTTGAACTGTCGAGTTCAGGAATCCATATGCAACTATTAAAAAAAATTATGTATTTTGTAGCCTATTAATAACCATGGAGGTATTTCTATGTTATCTACATGAGAAAGATGTAGATAACAACCTTGAAAATCAAGTCGTATGAGATTTTTATACAAAAAAAAACACATTAATTCACTATATTCACTGCCAGACGCGGATCGCGATTTTGATCTTTTTGGATCTCATCAGCGCGTCGCAGGCAGTTTCGACAGAATACAGACCACTTCGAATTATTTTATCCGATTATGGTAATGTGCGTATCACATTGAGGTTAGCTACGCCGGGATTCGTTTCAGCAAGTAGATATCCATATTTTTAAGTAGACCTTGTTGGAGCACACGTAATCTTAAAATGTAGCATCGTACTACAGATGGCGTTTACTGCGCCATTTGTGGTATTTTCTATATTTATCATAATTCTTTGCAAATTAAGAAATAATGAGAATAAACTAAACTGAACGGTCCGAGAGTTCCTTTCTTTTTTCAAAAAATCTATGATCCAATTTTTGATTAATTTATTCCAACGTTTTTACCTTCACTGTACTTACATTTTTTTTTATTATCTATAGGTATTTAATATTCTTTTACTTACAAGAGTAAATGTACATAAGTACAGCAGTGTAGCTTGAAACTAAGTTAAAATAAGTAACTATAATTAAATTTCTAGAATGCCTTAAGAGCCTCTTTTTCGCTATATTTCCATTTACTTCCCACTGTTGTTTCGTCAAAATACCTTAAAGTAACCAGAATTTAATTACACGTTTGCTTTTCTTCCTTTTTGTCCTAACGTTACACAAAAAACTCACAGCAAAGGTACAATTATCACTGTTTACGTATTCTAGCAACCTGCTTATTACGACTTGCCAGATTAGTTTCCATTATTTGTAATTAATCGTTCATAAAAACTGGAGACCTTTTATTTCCATGTTTATTTCAAAAATATATCGATTTTTACATTAAACATTCAATCTGTAATTTTGTTTGTTACGTGAATGTTGTAGTCATTCTACAAAATTCAGCACTTTAGGAACCTTATCTGAGGAAATTTTTTTGTGTTTCACTTTAGGAACTCCCTGCTAGTAATCGTAATGAGTAAGCGCTTTACAGAGCAGTGCCGTTTTCTGGAGCAACCAACTAAATATTTGGACTAATTGTAATGCGAAATATGTGACACCACCTCAAATGAATAGATTAAAGGTGTTTCCAAATTTTGTTCTTTATTTGGTGAAGTGGATTTAGCTGCGAGAAGTCCATTTTCATGTATTCGATCAATTGGAATTGTTTAAGGTAATTTCCGAAAATACACCTTTAACATATTAATTACGCATTAACAGGAAATGTTATTAAAGTAAAACTAAATAAAGTAAATTACAGTCTTTAAAAAGACTTATACATCCAAGGCGAACGTCAGTAATTGGTGTTACAATTACATAGTATCTGCGTACATCATACACCAAGGGAAGAAAGTAGGTATCCCCTCCCGGATGTGAATTGCCATCCGAGTCAAAGGCGAGGGCGGCAAATTCCCGGGAGGAGTGCTACTCTTTCTTCCCAAGGCCGTATACGATTTTTTGTACCATATGTATGCTCCGAAAGTAAAATTTTTCCTGATTTCAAATACGAGAAAACGCATCATAACTAACAACGTAGGAAATCGTATTTATTATTACAGTCATTTCCTAATAATGAAAAAATGTTTTATCTTACCTAGGTCATTACGTTGTGGGGTTTCCATATCGAAAGCAGAAAAAATTTTCGTACTTTTGGTAGTGGCATGATAAAGAGGTCTTTTTAACGGTATTTGATGTTAATGCTACACTTAATATTAATTCATAAAATGAAGGCCTATATAAAATCCATACTACGCCCGTTAGGTAAAGGTCTAGATGATGGCCCCAGCCCCGAAAGGTGTGGGAGTGGGGGGGGGGATCAAAAAAGGAGGTCTCTACCATTACTGTACCATAAAAAGTTCGTGGCGGTCTCATAAAAAGTTATAGGGGTTCAATGTTAATAAATATGCCAATTTTTATTCATTTCTAGGCATGTAAATATTTATATAGTCATTCTTAAACAATATTCAAAGGTAAAACTAATAGAAAAATACATAAAAATATTGAGAAAGTTATATAAAACATTATTTAAATATCTTTATCAATAGGGTAGGTTAGGTTAGGTTAGGTTATCGGGTTTTGTTCAAGTGACCACCCTCTTTCGATCCCCCACCTCCACCCGCTTGAAAATATTTTTTTTATTGAATTTTACTTGAATTATAGTGTATGAAAATTGTCAAAATAATCAACTTTCAACCCCCATAACTTTTTATGGGGGGGGGACAGCCGCAAATTTTTTATGGGATTTTACTCCGGTGATCACCCTCTTTCGATCCCCCTTACCCCCACCCTCTTCTAACCACCATAACTTTTTATGTGGATGAGATCGCCATGAACGTTTTATGGTACAGTAGTGGGGGAGACCTCCTCTTTCGATCCCACCCACCCTCACCCCCTTCGGGGGTGGGGGCCATCATCTAGACATTTACCCGCCCGTTATATTTCTATTATTGACAAACATCCTTTGCCCTTCGGCATTCACGAATTATTCAAAATAATAATTAGATTCTCGAATCTAAATTTCGTAAATCGAACATTTCATTCAGTTATTCTGTCTCTTCTTGATGTTTATATTTATGGTTTAATATTCTCCGGAAAATAACTGTTATTTTAACTTCATTGTGGGCGTTCAATTCACGATTCCTTTGTTACATTTAGTTGTTCTAAATAAGCCATCAACGTTTTAGCAATAAAAACAACAGTTCGGTCTGCAACAGAGCATGCTTATTTGCTTATTGACGATGCCCTGTGCGGACAAAGAATGCGGACGCTCAATTTTAACTAATTCGGATACGCTTTTGTGCGGCAAAATATGTATTTATTCCTTCAACCATTTAAAACACATGTTCTAATAATACGCTATGCACGCATAACATCGAAAACGATTAGATTGGTGACGTAAGCGTTAATTGGCCGTAAGAAATCAAAATGAGCACACTTACTAATCGGAAATATATGCGATGCTGGGTACGTAGTGTTGTGTATATGTATAGGTATACCTAATCTAACGTGCTTTGGTGTCTGTGTGTAAACTGCGTGTGTTTATTTTTGGCAATGATTTCGAATCTTTAATTAGTATTCTATAACCAAGCAGGAGGTCTTTGACATTGCATCACGGAAGGTATTTATTCCATAAGAATTAGCAATCAACTGGGAGGATGTTGCAGAATAAAAAAGTAACGTAATTAAACCATGGAGTCATAAAAGTTTCCCAAATCTACCTTCATCACGTTTCATAAACATTTCTTCATCACCATAGGGTCGTCAGCGCTAAGACTGGCTGGACACACACCTCCAGTCTTCCCCAATCTCAGCAAATCCTTGCATTTTTCTAAAACCAAAAAAACTTTTGGTATTTCATTCCCACCAGCCAGTAATGCTGGTGGGCGGGCAGTCCCTCCGGACTATGCCGGAAGGTAGGGCGGAAGGCCCTCTTCAGCCTGCTTTCAGGAATCGTGGGAATGGGTGGGTGGTGGTTCGGGTGAGAAAGATGAGACGGACGAAATGAAGACAGAAGAGAGTGAAAGATTATCTGTGGAATATTACTGCCTCAGCATTTGCCTAAGTGATCCACAGAAAAACTTGGACCAAGGCAGACGGACCCGGAATCGAACCGGCGTCCTCCCGAATGCTAAGCAATGGTCTCGACCTCTAGGCCATGCCGCTCGATCTAAAACCAAAGCATTCCATATCTATATGTCTCTAACAAGCCCTTCAGGCCTGAGAATGTGTCCTACCAACCTATTTCGCCCTGTTTAGTACCTCCTCATTTCTAACCTTTTCTATCCATGGTATCTTATCATTCATAACAAAACCAAACCTAACCTATTTCGCCTATTATCTTAATGACTTCCATAGCGCCTTCTGATTGTCCTACTCTGTCTAGTACCTTCTCATTTCTAACCTTTTCTACCCACGTTATCCTCACCATTCCCCTGTAACACCACATTTCAAACGCTTTCAACCTTTTCTTTTCCGCCGTTCCCACCGTTCATGTCTCGCATCCTTACAGATCCATGTTTAGACATACACCTTTAACAATCTTTTAAGATTTATAAATTAACCGTTCACGATCATAGAAGCGACTTCTTTTATTATAGGCGACTCGCCCTGTGGTGTCCATTGTTTCATATCTGTGCTGCTTCTTCCACGCTGAATTATCTGACTTCCTAGATACCTTAAATCATCGATCTTCTCTAATTTCTTGTCTCTTATCTTTTAAAATATTTTCTTACTTTCTCTTTCTACCGCACTGATTTGTCAAAAACATTTATATTTTAAAAAATTTCTTATAAGATGTTTATTATAAGAAAGTATTAATCAAATATGTAGCTAATACTCTCTGCAGTATGTAAATTATTCGATTTATGGAAAGCCGTGCGTTTAGGAAACTCGAAGAGCAAGTTTTACTGTAGCGAGTAAGTACTTCCACCGTGGTGATACTTGCTACTCTTCCGCCTCAAGAGTCATTTGTACAGGTTGACATTAATTTGTCAGAGTAACGATAAGAACTGGAGGTAATGATACTAAGGAATCTGAAGTTGGCAGGCGATCGTATGCCGCGTCGAGTCGCATCGGAACGCGCCGCACCACCACTCGACCCGATGCGAAACGATTTCTCCATGATTTGAAATCGTTTCATTTGGTAAACCGGCTGACAGTCTAACGGTTCGTTCAAGAAACGTACGCTTTAAATCTTTAATGAACATGACAAACAGCCACGGTCTTTATCGGAATGAAATGAGGGACTACTAGAATCCTCCCCTATATATATATCAGACCTGTTTGATGTTTCGTTACGCCTGTGTGAATGTAATTCTTTGTATGTATAATGAAACAGATTGATGAGTAAATACTGCAAATGAAACGTTACATGGAAGGTACTGTAATTTAGTGGCACAGGGTCATCTTCGAGTAACGGAAGAGATGTGTGTTTACGATTAATTTCGTATCGTAATATCTTTTCATAAAATTCTAGTAAGCAAAACTATACATTGCTACATTTTATTCTATTGAACTCTGGTGCATTCCTGTAGGCGGTCGACGCTGTTGTCACCAGCTTTGAAAGCCTTCAAATGAAGGCATGTCGATATTATTGATAATAGATATTTAATACATCTGCTCATCTCTTCAAGTAAAGCGTGCTGACGAGATCTAATGAAGTCGAAATCATGGTCAACGTCAGAACTTTCTTTTCGATGACATAGTTTCCATTTCTTCCTATCCTGAAACAATCTTCGAATTTGTTAAAAACTACTATTTCTGCTTCTAATATGTCTTCAGTTTTTTCTATATTTTCTTTTTTTCTTTCTGTGCGTTGTAGTAAATTGCCTCTCATTCCATGGGTATTAAAAAATAAATTTGAAGAACTTGTTGGTAACTAATCTGTTATTTATGAACAAAATTCAATGATTAGGTAAGCCGACATCCCATCCGAGCGTCACAAAATTTTGTAGTTTTTCAGGAAATGAACAAATCTCCATAAACAAATAAGTGTAACGTCGCAAATTTACTAAACACTCATCTTATGAGTCGTAATTTTGTCTGTCCATAACCATAACCTACGAGAAAACACCGATACAGGAAATAAAGTAACGAACTCGTTTTATAAATTAATAGGTTACACAGCCCATGTAAGTAAAGACAGTATATTTTTCTACGCCCACATATTTAAAACGATCAGGCAATGTTCAAATATAATTGCACTTAAGCAAATAGTTTCTAAATTTAAACAAACCATAATTTATTGCAATCCCTGAAATATTTTTCTAGAAGTTGAAAAATACGCTTTTATGTTCTAACAAGTTTAGTGGGTGATGATGGGTTTTTCACGGTTCGTTAATCTCTTATTCGAAATCATTTTGTATACTTACTGTTTTTCATGCAAAATTGTTAGCTGTAAGTAAAAGTGAAACAAACAAATATATAAAACGTATTCAATAAAATATTAGGCACCTGAAACGAATAATATAAGGTAAAGGTAAAAGATATAAATGTAAATTAAAGTAAATTTACACCACAGTACAAAAACTTTTTAAATAGTATTGTCAACTAAAAATTTTGGAATTCAATACACACATTCCAGTGCCTTCAAAGAATGAAATACGCGGCTATTGTTCTTTTTAAACCGAGTTAAATTTTAATGAATAAGTTGGAGAGGTAGGTGTAGGTGTAGGTACCTACTATTTGATGTGCATCTAATTTATATTCAACTTGAGTTTTTCATGCATGCACATGCATATTATTAATTATACCTGTACAGTTTCTATTTTAGGCTATACAATATAAGTTGGAATACTTAATGATTTTTACGTAATTGTTTTAAAACTTTGACAGGTGGTCAACATTCTTATTGGCCAAAAAAATGTGTAAACCTCAAATTATATTCTCGATTTAGTAAGTCTTCAAATGTTTCTTAATCCTGAAGATAAGATCTAAATTCAAACATTAAGGATTAAGACGTGTCTAATCAAAAATTTTATGATGGTTCACAACAATAGCAAGAATAAAATTTGGTTTATAGAGGCTAAAGATATAGCATAAGAAAACAAATTGGAAATTATAATTTTCAAGAGGATTTGGTTTTCCACAAAATTGCCTAATAATTACTCAAACCGAATTTTTTAGTGTTTAATTCTATGAACTTCAAGGTACTACTAAATGCAATAGCTAGCCCCAAAAATTAATAAAGTTGAACACTTTTGAATATGCCCACACAGTTTAATTCCCTGCAGGGTCATGTGGTAGAATTTCCCAGAACCAACCGGAGGAATCTAGACAAATTTATAATTATTTGTAAATTTGTGGTTTGCAATAAACCTTTACACACTGATCGTAATGTATGTTATTAAAATATGGTCGAACAAGTTTCGCTTACTGTGGCTGTCTATTATTTATTAATACAGTCATACAACAATCTGTTGCTCTTTGGAGAATGCCGATCAAATAAACACCAATAATTGCATATGGTGCACAATATACGAGCGTATGTCTGTATGTACGCAACAATTTTATACTTAACAATCAAGTAAATATACGCACACTTGCATGGTTATTATACCTACATACATTCATCGGTATAAACCGCACCGTGTTCGACTATTTCGCTTCACATACGTATTATATCGAAACTTCGTCAGTGCGTTTGTTTGGGGTTGCACATAAGCACCAGTACCTATATGTATAGGTAGTACACATTAATAGCTTTTCGATCAGTGTCTATAAAGCTCTGTTTAAACCCCTTGATTAAATTTATTTAAATCGCATGCCGACAAAGTAAACTAAATTAGCTGCTGGTAATTGATCTGTTACCAGGCTTGCAGTATGCACTCGTTGCGTTAATGTACGGTGTTACAACTAAAATTCCTGTATAGATGTACTTACCTATGCATGTCGGATAGGATAGATAATTAGGTACCTGCAAAAAAATAATAGAAATGTTTGATTTATTCAATCAATTGTTTGCCTCAAAATATTTTTTCTACGAGACATATTAACCTGCCCGCTTTGCTGACCACATGTATACTGGTACTTATTAGCACCCTCACAAACTTTGCCACCCCTTTTTTACCTAGAATCAAGACTGTGGCCTGGGCGTTGAAGAATTAGTGAATCAGGCTTTTTGTTTTTATGTATACCTACCTACATATAGATTATTATAAGCTTAACAAATCAAAGAATCACTTGTGACACAGTTTCGGTAATAACTTTGTCACTTTCAAACGATTCAGATGAGAATGAATGCAATGTCAAGGATTTTTTTTTTATGTTTTCGTGGAAGAGGGGAAATCTTCAAAAGACACCCAGCCGTCCGTACGACTGTATGTAAAGGACCCTGTTAGATCCCTACGGAAAATGATACTACGTCAAATTTTGGAATCTGGTGGTTCTAGACACGTAGATCAAATGTTTCAATGGGCGCTACGTCGTAAAAACTCATCTTTTAGAGATATGACCCCTTAAATTTGCAATCTTTCAGAAGAACTTCTAAGATACAATTATTTCTGCTATACGTATTGAAAATTCAAGTATATGTATATGAAGTCCTTATGGAAGAATATAAATTTAAAGGACCATATTTCAAAAATGTGCTTTTATGACTTACACTTTTGATTTTCACGTCAAGAACTACCAGAATCTAAAGTTTCAAGGAGTTTGAGGGTCTTCTGATAAATATATTAAGCAGTTAGCTATGAGATCCCAGCTGGCCGTTTAGTATCTTATTTCTACAACTTTTGAATGATTACCCTTGGAAAAAAAGGTATATTTAAGGTTTAGTTTGTAGTTAATTTTTAGACTGTCATTTCGTAATAATTTTTCTACTTCGACAAAATATTGAAAAAATAAATATTTAAAAACATTTCTAAATCTTCCTATAAGTAATGGTAGATATCGTATTTTATTTTTCGCAATTTTATTTAATAATCCGTGCAGAAAATTCATATTCGTATAGGATAACAACGTTATCGCCATGCATCTTACGTCAGTTTTCGTCCATAGCGTTTGCAGTAATAGAGAAAAAAGGAACACGAGACAAATTGTACATTACCGTGAAAAATTTCACGTCACATACGTCCATCTAGGTTACGGGATTGAATATAGACCCGGAGCGAATATGTGTATATCGTGCTATGTATTGAGAAAAGTCAAGGGGGTTGTATCTTGGGGGGATAAAAGATGTGCGGGAGGAACTCGATTACCATAAGCCGCCGAGTGACCATTCGACCTTTGATCAAGTTTCTGGCCTTGTGTACTAACGCAGTATTACAATTTTCTTTACATCATCGGAATAAAAGTCCTTTGATTTTCGTATCGTGTTTGTTTTCGTCTCCGAGGTATCAACGTTTTCGAAAATGAGACTTTTTCTCTTTGAAGGAAATGGATATACATACATAGTATTTCGGAGTCTCTATAGACTTTCGTACGAGATTCATACGTAAATATCAACGAAAACACTGTCCTCAATTGCGTAACAAAAAAATTCATCCCTTCTGGTGGCGTAACAGGACTGTAGCAACTGGCCTGCTCCTTTCCTCAATAACGCTTGTTTTGTAGAAGCTTTAGGCGTGAATTACATATTATTATATAAGTATTATTTTATATTTACAATTTGTATTTGTATTTATGTTCAGTTAAATTTTAATTGTTTAACTTAAACCGAACAAAATTTTTATTCAATTTGTTGAAAGTGTTATGTAAACGGATGACAGGTTTTTGAGACGATTTTTGAATAAATCAACAAAATAAAAGTTTCGGATATCTCAGTGTTGTAACTACGTAAAAAGCTCAAGCAACGTTGTAATTTCTTTATGATAAATCACCAAGTAAAATACATGCAAACGTTAATGTAATTGCTGTCTACTATAAACCTCCTACATGCTAAGCGAAATTTCTGCTTTATAGTCCAAGTTTTTAATTTTCGTTTCGTAGGCATAGCATAGATAGCTTTAAATAAAATGGAAGAGGTGTTGACAAAACAGTATTGTATGAAAATAAATAAAAATCAAACAAAAATACTGGTTTGCAAGGTAGGAAAAAGTAGGGAAAGAGCGAATATAAAGATAGGAGACGAAAAATTAGAAGTAACTGATTTTAGGTATCTAGGAAGTCAGATAAGTCAGGACGGATATAAAGCAGAGGGTAGCGCAGAGAAGATTAGAAATGAAAAGGTATTATAAAGAATAGGAAAACAGAGGAATCTATGCAAGTCAAAAAGAAATAGGCGAGATAGGTTGGTAAGACGCCTTCTCAGGCATGAAGGTCTAGCCAGAGACAAATTAGAGGCAGAAACAGGAGTTAGGAGGAGTAGAGGTAGACCTAGATTAGATTACTGTTCACAAATAGTTCTAGATGTTCTAGTTTTAGGGAAATGCGAAGACTAGCTCTCGATAGGAAAGAGTTCAGGTGCGTGTCCAACCAGTCTTAGGACTGACAACCTTATGATGCTGATGATGTATAGCCTCGACGTATTTACTGTTGTTAAGTCCACCACTAATAACCCTTATAATCTCTGATCAGGTTATAGTGTTGTCTTCTCCTGCCGTAACCTTTTCATTCCAACCTAGTAGATTTTTCCGAAGAAGAGGGAAAGAAATTCGGATTAAAAGGTTTGGAATAAATGTAAAACAATATTTATCCTAAGGCAATGGAAAATAAAAAATAAGAAAAAAAATTATAAAAGTTTGAGTTACATAAGTGTAGCTGTAATTGTAGATGCTGAACGAAATTGTATGGCTCTATGAAGTATTTTACGACAATTGCAATAACATTATCATTCCATTTTCAGACAATGGTATAAAAAAGACATAACTTAATAATAATAAGTTAGTACTGATGCTTGCGCCATTCTTTTAATTTACGGTTTCCCGAGATTAAAAATATAACTTTTCATTCGAACAATTTTCAGTCGTCCGTGTCACATTTAAGACGAATTGCTTCGCGCTTCAATTTTCTCTTAAACGGTTGCCGGAACGAAAAAACAATAAAAATAAAGGACGAGAAGCGTTCCTATGATTCTTCGTTAACGAGCCGCGATGTTTATAACGGCAGTAAAAACGAGACGCGAAATAACTTATATATACCGCAAAAGTCCTAATACTACACTTAATGTTGTCGACAAGGCAGCGATGCGATGCGATGCGATGTGGTATTGCGGCGAGAAATAACGCGCGAACAACCGACTAACCGACCGCGGAAAACACGGAAACGACTTGCTAACCGGAAGTTGTCAGAAAAGCTCCAGTGACGTATTATGCCATGAAACTCTCGCCAACACCTAATTTATGCTTCTTATTTTATAATATTTCCCTTCTTATTTGCGTCTTTTGTTACGGAAAAGGGAAAATTTCAAAATCAATCGCTGCATTCTCCTGTAGACTACATTTACAGCTGCGACATTATTAAATTTTATAATCGATTTAAATAATCTATTATTTCAATCAGTCTAATTTTTTGCAACTAATCGATTGTTTTATTATCTATTGAATTAATCGGACATTTTGTCTAGCTTTGGTCCACAAAATATAGTCATTTAAAAGCCTTGCGAAATCTTTTGAGCATAACGTATAACTACAAACTGCTAGATGCTCACTATAAGAAAGGATTTCTCCTAAAGGTGTGAAGTACATTGTACAGAAATTTTGAATTGTTTAAGATCGTAGAGACTTAAACCGGAAATTATTATTTTTGATTGGGATTTTGACAGGGACAACTACTTGTAGAAATTTTAGTGTGGATAAACTGCTACTATCGTTGCATATTATGTTACAATAACTCTGATTAGTCAATTTATCAAATGAAACCATTAGGTAAATTGACTGCTTTCATTTGATAATTAACAATTTTAGTACATATAGTATAAAAATCTATGTGTAATATCTATTTATATATCTACATAAAGTAAAACCATTTACCTATAAACCCCAGTTTGTTCGGAAAGTAGACTGGTAATGTATTTTTTTGTCGTATTATATCTTTCCTATTATTGGGTTGCTGTTTTTGAGAAAGTTGTAAATAACTTTTTGTCAACGCGACGAGAGGAAAAATAAATTTCAAGAAAATAGAGAAATTGTCTTAATGAAAACCATTTGTTTCGGGGCATTTCTGGGTCAACAATACAAGATTATCAAGAAAATATTTGGAGCGTATTCGAACGTTTTTACTGTTGTAAAATTACGATCGCGAATCGTATCAAAAATAGAAGGAAATTAAAGCTCCAAAAGAAGACGACAATATCCTGTTAGTGGCTGACCCTAACAAAATTGAGTTACATACTTTTTCCTTCATAGCTCTAAAGATACAGCATCTTTCATTCCGTTTTCTGCCATTTTTGCCCTGAACATCGGAAGACCACGGAATTACCGAAATTAAATTTGTCCTTCGAAGAAGAACATTGTTTCCCAGTGATATTTCAACGGACATTCCGTAAATACGTTCGAAATCTGATTTCGGGCTTTATCTGCTGTGTAAGTACGTAGAGATAACGTGAATGACAGCAGGCTTTCGTGTGTCTTGTTGTATCCGATACACGACAATATCATGGCGGAGAACAGGTCCGCAAACCATTATCATAAAAAGTGCAATCGGGTCAAGACGATGTCGGATTCCCGCATCGCGATATTGCATAAAATATGCACTCTCTGCACTCATTTGCATCCACTCTTGTAGCCCTGAACTTTCGAGAAGTACACACTAAATTATTCGTCGCACTGTAGTACAGTTACGCCAGGTTTTTGAATGTGCAAAATTCTTTAACACCGATCAGCGTTCTTATTTTTATGCCTTCGTAATTTTTACTTATTAACGTTTATGTTTAAACACAAAACATATTATTTTACCACAGCATTACGAAATTTTACGATTTTTGAAGCAAATCACAAAAGTTTTTTTAATTCAGTTATTAATGCAAAGTAGAAGCTTTTAAATATTTAAACGAATTTTATTCAAATTATACAATAAATAATGTCATTTCCACCATAACGTAATTTTAGGCCTTTATTCATACCTTGTAGTATAGGATCAAATTTTTTTTTGTGGTAGAATCTATATTAGAGAACAATCTTTATAGAAGTAACTAATCGGATTGAGCATTTCAAAAAGNTAATCGATTTAAATAATCTATTATTTCAATCAGTCTAATTTTTTGCAACTAATCGATTGTTTTATTATCTATTGAATTAATCGGACATTTTGTCTAGCTTTGGTCCACAAAATATAGTCATTTAAAAGCCTTGCGAAATCTTTTGAGCATAACGTATAACTACAAACTGCTAGATGCTCACTATAAGAAAGGATTTCTCCTAAAGGTGTGAAGTACATTGTACAGAAATTTTGAATTGTTTAAGATCGTAGAGACTTAAACCGGAAATTATTATTTTTGATTGGGATTTTGACAGGGACAACTACTTGTAGAAATTTTAGTGTGGATAAACTGCTACTATCGTTGCATATTATGTTACAATAACTCTGATTAGTCAATTTATCAAATGAAACCATTAGGTAAATTGACTGCTTTCATTTGATAATTAACAATTTTAGTACATATAGTATAAAAATCTATGTGTAATATCTATTTATATATCTACATAAAGTAAAACCATTTACCTATAAACCCCAGTTTGTTCGGAAAGTAGACTGGTAATGTATTTTTTTGTCGTATTATATCTTTCCTATTATTGGGTTGCTGTTTTTGAGAAAGTTGTAAATAACTTTTTGTCAACGCGACGAGAGGAAAAATAAATTTCAAGAAAATAGAGAAATTGTCTTAATGAAAACCATTTGTTTCGGGGCATTTCTGGGTCAACAATACAAGATTATCAAGAAAATATTTGGAGCGTATTCGAACGTTTTTACTGTTGTAAAATTACGATCGCGAATCGTATCAAAAATAGAAGGAAATTAAAGCTCCAAAAGAAGACGACAATATCCTGTTAGTGGCTGACCCTAACAAAATTGAGTTACATACTTTTTCCTTCATAGCTCTAAAGATACAGCATCTTTCATTCCGTTTTCTGCCATTTTTGCCCTGAACATCGGAAGACCACGGAATTACCGAAATTAAATTTGTCCTTCGAAGAAGAACATTGTTTCCCAGTGATATTTCAACGGACATTCCGTAAATACGTTCGAAATCTGATTTCGGGCTTTATCTGCTGTGTAAGTACGTAGAGATAACGTGAATGACAGCAGGCTTTCGTGTGTCTTGTTGTATCCGATACACGACAATATCATGGCGGAGAACAGGTCCGCAAACCATTATCATAAAAAGTGCAATCGGGTCAAGACGATGTCGGATTCCCGCATCGCGATATTGCATAAAATATGCACTCTCTGCACTCATTTGCATCCACTCTTGTAGCCCTGAACTTTCGAGAAGTACACACTAAATTATTCGTCGCACTGTAGTACAGTTACGCCAGGTTTTTGAATGTGCAAAATTCTTTAACACCGATCAGCGTTCTTATTTTTATGCCTTCGTAATTTTTACTTATTAACGTTTATGTTTAAACACAAAACATATTATTTTACCACAGCATTACGAAATTTTACGATTTTTGAAGCAAATCACAAAAGTTTTTTTAATTCAGTTATTAATGCAAAGTAGAAGCTTTTAAATATTTAAACGAATTTTATTCAAATTATACAATAAATAATGTCATTTCCACCATAACGTAATTTTAGGCCTTTATTCATACCTTGTAGTATAGGATCAAATTTTTTTTTGTGGTAGAATCTATATTAGAGAACAATCTTTATAGAAGTAACTAATCGGATTGAGCATTTCAAAAAGTATTTGTCTCTTTGTAGTTCTACTTTACGTTCCGATTCCGTTGAGATATCGCACAGAATTGCAATGTTAATTTGTTCAACTAGTTGACCTTACATTCGCCCACATGGTGCACGCACTTTTAGTTAATACATTATTGTTGCTAATGTTGTATATACTTTATCTTCCATGTAATCTACGCGACGGTTTTATTTTTTAAAATTGCATGCTACAAACTGCTACTGAATACACAACACTTAATACATAAGAATAAAACAATGTAGTTTTGGTTTGTTACATTTTTTGCTGTAATGTTTTGTAAAGTGGGAGTTGTTGTCTTCGAGAAAATTACCATTTTGCTGTGCGATCAATCATTGTATTTTCCTATTAGGAATTGTATAAATTTATATACATATAATTTTTTTATTTGTGCATCATAATATATATGCGTGAATTCTTAATGAATGAAACAGGTAGAAATATTCCTCTTACAATAGCTGACATTTATAAGATTAAACGCAATGATGCAACATGTCGATCAAGGACGACCTAATGCGAAGGATAAAAATTTATAACTGGAAATTTTTATTTGTTAGCCTGTAAAATATTTTACCTATTAAGGGTAAGTGTTGGTAAGGGTTGATAAAGAGTATTTATAGATACTTACGATTAGTTAATATTTATTCTCAAAAGAAGGGGTAGACTTTCAATGGAAAATTGAGTAAAAATAAAAATCTGTCATCATAAAAAAGAATTTTATCTTCCATTAAATCAATAAATAAAAATTATCTAACACATCTTTGTGATTGATAGTGTAGTGTCAATGCCTTGATTCATTCATTGCGAAAGTTAAAAGCATTTTGATTTTTCAATGTATTTCAAATTCGATTTTCTGGTGTAATGACAACACAATTATAAGTGGCTTGTACCCTCAAACAAATTTATTTACACATTTAAAAGCTCTAAAGTTGTAGGTAAGGCAAGAGTTCTTGTGTAAAATCAGATTCAACTTTTCGATTGTAGGAAACATTAAAAATAAAAATTCAACGCTACCAAAAACGTGTTTAATGTAAATTGAAACATATAATACCAAAAAGATTATTCATCCCAGCTTCGAAAAGATATTGTCGTCACTCCAGATACATAAAGTATAAGGAATACATTAAAATTTAAATAACAATATGTTTGTATTTTTGTCTCGAAACTGACACCGACTTTTCGTATCTGGTGAAAATAATAATAAAAACTAATACATTAAAAGCGACACAAAAACAGAAATAATGACACCACAGAAATAAGAGAAAGAATGAAGATAAAAATTTATCGCATATTTGGTATACTTATGCGAAATTCGTCAGGGAGTTCGTTGGTATGTAACATGATGCTGCCATAAGAGAATTTCACAGAAATGAATAAGATACTTTAAAAAGAATTGATGATTAAGCACTAAGTATGATGTCAGGCCAATATTCAGTGTTTTCTCTTTTTTACTTATTATTTTCTTCTATAATTTACCTTAAGTACATCCCCGGATTCTTTTCAAAATTTGCTACTTATTATCCTTTCAAATATTCTTGACTGGGAATGTGAATCATCCCATGATCCAATACCGGCAGCTAAAATATAATAAAATGCTAATCAGTTTACCGCAAAAACGGTGCACTCAACACCCCTCCCCCCCCCCAATTAAAAATAAAAGTGAAATCATTTGAATGAATTTGTATATAAATTTTTTGTTGTCTATAACTCGAATCGAACTTATGCGAATGTCTGAAGCATCCTTCGGAAATACTATCGGATGATTTTAATCAACTGTTTGACTTACAGGGAGTCATTTTAATGTAAAGTAGCTGATTGGGGGCTGTCGTCATTTTGATAATTTAAATAGTAGAGGTAAAGGCAAAGCTTCAAAAAAGATCTTGAGGTATGTGCCAAGTGAACAAATAACCAAGGATAAGTTCGGAAACATTCTTGTATTTAAATGTTTCACGTTTTTAAGAGCGAATGTCATCTGTTACTTTTAGCAGCTATGGGTGGGCGCAGCATTGATTTTTGCATAATTTTTAAACGTTTATTTATTAGTCGACACCAAACGATACTAATCCATTATTACGTCATCAGCGTTGTGTGCACACACAATCAGAAAAGAAATAAATAAATAAATGTAAACTATCAGGGACTTGACTACGGCTGGACCCGGGTGAGTCAAGGCTTATGCAGTAAATGTTCTTGCCCATGTGTTGACACCCTGACAATTAATTTATTTACCGAGAAATAAAGTAAAATTTAAATACGTAAGCATTCATCTTCACACAATTTATTAATGCAACAATGTGCGGCGTCTTGCAAAAGTGCCTGGTACTTACTTTGTCTAAGAAGAAAGCTTTTGCGTTTTTTTCTCGATGAACATAATTGCTAAATTACCTACCCAGAAAATTTCAGTAGCTAGATACAGTTAAAACAGAAACCAATTTTCTAGAACTCTAAATTCATAGAATAGTTATCGAAACGTTAAATCTATTCGCGGAATTGAAAATTATTGCTGAGCCACAAAACTCTTTTGAAATAAACTGAATATAAAGTAGGTATATGCATCAGAGTTGTTGTAAGCTTGTATTGGACACTGCGGGAGATTTTTCAGTGTGAATACTGTCAGATTTATTGTAAAACAAAAAAGGTAAAAAGCTTATAGATTCAAATTTATGAATTGATATGTAGTTAATTTCTAAAAGGTTTTTTCATTAGGTCTGTAGCAAGCAGAAGATTGCTATTTTACAACTATTAAGTTTAAACGTAATGTGTACCTATCTAAATGTCGTCTTCGTAGTTTCTTTGTGGTGACGTTTTTGTGGATTTTTATTTCTCCATTGGGACACCTCTTTTGAAATGGACTTGTGACATCTCCAGTGAGCGTTTTGTCTTCTCGTTCATAATTTATATCTACAAACACACGTGTATCTTTAAGTGTCTGGAGAATAAAAGGAAAATGAGTATGAAAATCTCTCAAGGGAGAAAAGGGACAGTTATTGTTTTGATGATTTTTTTGCTAGTTTTTAAATAGCGAATATAAAGATAGGAGACGAAAAATTAGAAGATGTGGCTGATTTTAGGTATCTAGGAAGTCAGCAGGAAGGAATAGTAGGTATAAAGCAGAGAAAAGCGCAGGGTCGAGTCGCCTTCAATAAAAAGAAGTCACTTCTATACTCGCGAACGGCTAATTTAGAAATTCGAAAATTATTGTTAAAGGTGTATGTTAGCAGTACGGCGCTGTACGGATGCGAAACATGGACAATGGGCGCGGCGGAAAAGAAAAAGTTAGAAGCGTTCGAAATGTGGTGTTATAGGCGGATGATGAGGATAAAGTGGATAAAGAAGGTTAGAAATGAAGAGGTATTAGAAAGAGTAGGAGAACAGAGGACTCTATGGGAGTTAATAAGAAATAGGCGAGATAGGTTAGTAGGACACCTTCTCAAGCATGAAGGTCTAGTCAGAGACATATTAGACGCAGAAACGGAAGTTAGGTAGGGTAGAGGTAGATCTAGATTAGATTACTGTTCGCAAATAGTTCAGGATATAGGTTGTTCTAGTTTTAAGGAAATGCGAAGATTAACTCAGGATAGGGAAGAGTGGAGCTACGTGTGACAAACCAGTCTTAGGACTGACGACCTTATGATGATGATGACTTGATGTATTTCGTATCAATTCGTTTTTAGATAATCTGTATATTAAAAAAAATATAACATTTACGTCGTAAGTATGTAGTTGGACAATAAAAAATATTCTGGTAAAATTAGATTTTTAAGGTTTCACCAAGAGTCTTCAACAGTCTTGATCTCTTCGATTAACTTGGCTTGAAAATAAAGATCAAAAAAATATTCTATGGCTTCGTCTTCATTACGAAATAGGTACCTACAAGAAGTTGTTTTTTGTTCGTTACACCGAATTTTTAATATTTCACATTGCCTGAAAATACCAGCACTTACGCAAAATGCTCAACTTTTCACAATCCATTTACGTTTCCGTTTACGAGTTACCCTTGCAAACATCGTCTAAAATTTTCATGTCTTGTGATGAATTTTGTAGTATTCCAGTGAAATATAAATGATGAGTTTGAATGGCGAACAATTTTAAATCGTCATCAGACCATAAATTAAGCAGTTATTCCCTTAAATTTTGTCAAAGTTAGCTAGCGAAGGGGTGACTACCGAGTAAAGTTAGACAGCCCGTGCTAGACACTCCTCGACACGGATCATCATCATCCCTCTCATTAACATAATGCTACCCCAACCAGACGGGGTGGCAATACATGCATGTTATTTAAAGGACACGAAATAAAGGGATTTAGATATACGAGCATACAAAAGGACCTTAAAAAACTCACACAACATGTCACTAATGGAGTCATACTGATTGACAAAGTTTTTGCTCGCAACAGGAAAGGATGTATTTATAAAACAGGCATATAAAATGTTTTACTCATTAATGAAATCAGAAACCATTATTTGAATTGTATTAAAGAACTTGTATTTTTTTGAATTTTTTATTTACCTGTAGATATAGGCGATGTTGATGATTATTAATCTATCAAAAATTAACTAATCGCAAGTAGTGGTGCTGATGTATCTGCTCAAAACTGTTAATTTTTGTTAATTATTTATTCATTAGTATATGTATGCCACCCACAGCAACTTAATAGAGACAATCTTCTAAATGCAGTAATTTCGACCTTGAAGAAATTGCAGCAGTTGTTAAACAATTTAGAAAATAAGCGAATTTTATAACAACAATTTTATTACACGATTTAAACGGAGTACTTTAACTAATAAATGATGAGTTTGTGTTGCTCTCTGTTTTAAGTTTGAATCCACTAAATACTTGAAGTTCATGTAGATAAAAGTTTTTAACATTAAGTTTAAAAATACAGACCAGGCACCTAATTTTAAAAAAATTACTCATTCGTGCTTGAACTTGGTTATTAAATAATAATAATTTATCTTGTTCGCACTTAAGTGTAGTTCTGTTTCAATAACGATATAAAAATAAAAATATTTCGTTCTGAATCATGAGTCTGATCCACACTTATAGACTATCTATAAATTCACTTCGTTTCTATTTTTGTTAGTTATTTATCTCATTTTGTGTATATATGAACACGTGCGCCCTTTTATAAAACACAGCCAATAATTGACAATATTAACCTGATGAAAATTAGTTTGCTAGTNCAACGTAACAAAAATAATCGAATGTAATAAATTGCGGTTAATTAAGGGCAGGGAATAAAAGCTGTGTAATTGGTCCCTGAATCGCACACCTAAATGTTTATTATGTGCGTAACCTGTTTCATTTGGCAACACCTAGTGTGATGCGTACATATGCATTTATTATAGTAATTCCCGTGGCGATACTGATGATGCGTGCATACTGCAACCAGTGGATAATCAAGATCCGCCGGCTGTATTATGGATAAGGCTTTGTGAATTATAGCAAGTTTCGCCCTTTTGGTCTCAAACGGCTGGAGGGCTTCTGTCGTTAGAAATCTGCATCTCGTAATACTGGGGCTTATAATTTTTTATATTTATCATTAGCTAAAAAAATTAGCCACCATCTTGTGAGGGTGGTTCTCATTTTAATATTTTTGTAAAATGAAAATTCTTGTGAACTCCAAATATTGTAAAGCTTATAATAAGAAATCGTTCATCGATTGAGCCATTAAACCGACTGGTATAAACGCTTCTAAAACTTTAAATTACTTACTATCTACAATTTGAAATATACCAACAAAAGGAAATGAAAGAAATCTTACTACTATTTTCATAAAAGAATGAAGGCTTAAAGATGCGGGAGGTTGTAGTTTTAGAGAAATGCGAAGATTAGTTTAGGATAAGAAAGAGTGGAGGTCGATCTTATTGGATCTCATCAGCATGACGTAAACAGTTTCGATAAATTACAAAGCAGAATCGAATTGATACAATGTCATACACATTCAGTTTAGCAGGTAGATTCCTTCCTAAAACTTTTATCAAAATTTTGAAATGCTACAGTTAGCAGAAAATATTAGTAAATATACTGCCCTAGTATTACATTTAGTAGAATAATAAGAAAAATATGGACCAAATACCCACGCTTTTACCTGTATAGGTAATGGTAACAGATTAAATAAAATTTTAATATCAACGTAAATTTAAATTGATGTTTCCTTTGTTATAATTAATTCAACACAATGCAATTTGAATAATCAAAAGATAGCAAATTATAATCGTATTGGGTGTTGAGAAGAGCCCAACAACGTCATCTAAGAATATAGTGATAAAATTACAGATGCATAAGATATACAAGAAAAGGGAGAAGTAAAATTTAATTTAAGTAGCAACCATACTTTTAAAGAGTAAATATTAGAAGAAGGATCATCGAAACTTGGTAAACTGTTTGAAAAATTTTATATCTTTTCTTAAGTAATCAATTTTTATAAATCAAGGTTATGAAAAACGTAGAAACCAAAACACAAATATTGAAATATTCCTATTTTTTTAGAAGTAGTTAAATAAATTACAGTTGATAATAGGTACCTGAGAGAGGATGTGAATTATACAACAATTATTATGTCAAATTATCAAATACCATCAAGCGCAGTATAATTAATAGTGTGTCATCATTGTATTTTTACCTCTTTCTGATAAATTTTATTGTATAGGAATGTAGCTTACTACCTTACTGAACAATAGAAACGGTCACTATCGCAGGTGCTTCATTAAAATGGTTAGGTCACCGATTTGCGTAATTGTTTAATTCAGCCAGCAAATTCCGTACAGATTGTTACTAATAATGTAGGTGGACGATTCTGTTAACTTCCTGTAAATGACGTTGCTAAAAACGCTTAAAAATAATGCTGTGGTAATTTCCCAATACATGATTAACAAAATTTGTAACATAATACACCTAAGAAAATTCACTTGAGCATCGATCCAATTTGTAAAAATTAAAAAAAAATCTGTATTCACGATTTCTTTAAAATTTTGATAAAGTCGTTCATATTTCAATAGTAAAAACTTCGTTTTAGAGGAATTAACTACAGAATTGCAGTCACACAAAACAAGGGGTTAAGCTTTTGCATAATGCTGATATATTGCAGGAATAAAATGAAATTTCTCGTAAGGAGTCGTTCACAAAATTCGTTTGCAAAAGGGGGATAGGTGTAAGCTCAACGTTACGAGATGATAAGGGGGGAGGGGGTCTAAGAAAATGTAACTTTCACAGTACGTCAATTATGTTTTAATTTTTTCTTAACCTGGCAGTTCTTAAAATTTTTCATTACGAAATAATGTCATTCCCATTGCAATTTTTAATCACAAGGGGGTGGCGGACTAACTTTTGTGACGTAATATTTGTTAAGGTGGTCGCTGAAAGTGAGACGAAACGTGACGAAGGGAGAGGGAGTGATCTAAAAACGTGAAATTCTGAATGACGACCCCTAAATAATTTCATATTTAATATGGTAAATTAGTATACCAAAAGCATATATTTAGGACGGACCAATTTTTATAATAATCCTGCCCATAGGTATGTAATTCATCTATCATATGTCGATCGTTGATATATTTGCCGTATGTTAACATAAATTCAATGGTTTTAAGATAATAGTAGTGCTGGTGAAACTACAGGTCAATATAGAGAAATATTTTACGTACCATAAATCAATGTCTTAATTTTGCTATTGGTTTAAAAAATGTTATTCTAGGGCTTTAGTCTTTCAATCCTTCACTAAATTTGTACCTATTAATATTCAGTTGATGTATTTCATAACCAAACTAGCCGAATAATTCGCTTCCCCTCGATATAAGTAGAAGTTATTTATCACAATCAGCAGATATTTCCTGCTGATGTTGAGCAGGGAGTATTAACCCTTGTTTGCGTTCGTTACGGTGAGAATTTTTTGTTCGATGAATTACAGCCGTTATTTTTCGTTTGTGCCACTTAATAAGTACTTCAGCACTCTTCATTTGTGTAAATTAAAGTGAAAATGTTCACGCGACGACTAAAGCCGTCGCCGCGGTTGCTCTCCCTATTAGCCTGAAAGGGGAAATAATTGCGGATAAAGCACAACTTCCGAGCGGACAGGGCTACAACGGGTAAGAGCTGCTACCAGCGAACTCGAACAATTCGAACCACGGCGGAATTTATTGTAATTGCCAACGTAACAAAAATAATCGAATGTAATAAATTGCGGTTAATTAAGGGCAGGGAATAAAAGCTGTGTAATTGGTCCCTGAATCGCACACCTAAATGTTTATTATGTGCGTAACCTGTTTCATTTGGCAACACCTAGTGTGATGCGTACATATGCATTTATTATAGTAATTCCCGTGGCGATACTGATGATGCGTGCATACTGCAACCAGTGGATAATCAAGATCCGCCGGCTGTATTATGGATAAGGCTTTGTGAATTATAGCAAGTTTCGCCCTTTTGGTCTCAAACGGCTGGAGGGCTTCTGTCGTTAGAAATCTGCATCTCGTAATACTGGGGCTTATAATTTTTTATATTTATCATTAGCTAAAAAAATTAGCCACCATCTTGTGAGGGTGGTTCTCATTTTAATATTTTTGTAAAATGAAAATTCTTGTGAACTCCAAATATTGTAAAGCTTATAATAAGAAATCGTTCATCGATTGAGCCATTAAACCGACTGGTATAAACGCTTCTAAAACTTTAAATTACTTACTATCTACAATTTGAAATATACCAACAAAAGGAAATGAAAGAAATCTTACTACTATTTTCATAAAAGAATGAAGGCTTAAAGATGCGGGAGGTTGTAGTTTTAGAGAAATGCGAAGATTAGTTTAGGATAAGAAAGAGTGGAGGTCGATCTTATTGGATCTCATCAGCATGACGTAAACAGTTTCGATAAATTACAAAGCAGAATCGAATTGATACAATGTCATACACATTCAGTTTAGCAGGTAGATTCCTTCCTAAAACTTTTATCAAAATTTTGAAATGCTACAGTTAGCAGAAAATATTAGTAAATATACTGCCCTAGTATTACATTTAGTAGAATAATAAGAAAAATATGGACCAAATACCCACGCTTTTACCTGTATAGGTAATGGTAACAGATTAAATAAAATTTTAATATCAACGTAAATTTAAATTGATGTTTCCTTTGTTATAATTAATTCAACACAATGCAATTTGAATAATCAAAAGATAGCAAATTATAATCGTATTGGGTGTTGAGAAGAGCCCAACAACGTCATCTAAGAATATAGTGATAAAATTACAGATGCATAAGATATACAAGAAAAGGGAGAAGTAAAATTTAATTTAAGTTACAGCACTTTAATTTGCAACCTGACATTATTTATATAGGGACTGTTTCTTTTAAATGTAAAACGTCAAATAAGTTTAAAAAAAAGTGTTATCTTTAGAACTGAAATAAAGTTTAAACGACGTTTGAAACGAAAAAATGTGACAAAGAGTTTAAAACAATAGTTTTCTGTGTCTTTGTCAACGGTTGCAAAGCAGATGTATAATCTGCAAATGGATTACGAACCCTTAAAGCAACTCTACAATTTACGTAGCATTCAAACTATCTGGGAAAATTCGAGCAAATTTTCTTCCTGGTTTTTGCGACGGGAACGAAGTTTTCCCAATACAATAGCTTCTCTAATCAAAAGATTAAATAAAACAAAACCATCCGGTGCACGTTACAGACTGACTATATTCTACAAGTTTAAGAATCATTGAAGTTTTTTTGTAACTATA
>NW_020438874.1:2172391-2178042 GCF_000699045.2 Agrilus planipennis | reverse complement strand
TTTTATTTTATTTTTAAATATGGAGTTACATTACTTAAAAGCTTCAACGATTCAATTTCTATCTATGAGTATCTTTTATTTCGTTTTGTAATAATTAATTCTTGTCGAAACATTATAATACTTACTTATGATTAGTTTATTTTGCGTTTGATTTCACCATTTTCATTTCGTTATAAATAATTTGCGGACCAGAAGCGTATTTTATGGTAAACATTCTGAACACAGAATTGTGAGACTGTGACCGTTATTGGAACCTCTCTCTTATGTGTATAAATTTTCCATATATTGTATCTAAGTCGTCGAAATGACAGCCGACAACAAAAGGAAATTGTGGGGGTGAACTAGTTTGACTAGATGACAGGAAAAATATCATGCGTACCTACATCATTAATGTTTGGACTCCTTTTTTTAGTGATTTTGGGCAATTCAGTTGTCCGATAAATTATTAAACTGGGTCTAGCCAAGCATATGATGTATAAACAAGACAGTCATAAATATAAAAATAAGTAAAAATGAATAAAGTTTTGATACATTTCAAACTTATTCTTATAGATAACTTTTTCTTTTTAAAACTTATTGATGGTTTTATCGGTAAATCGACAACAAAGGTCTGTTTTCTATATCTCTATCACTTTTTCTACGTATTTTTGATGTCAAGTAAATATATGTATAAGCATGATTTGGAATTTTCAACAATTGTTTCAGTAGCTAGATTTATTAAGTGTTTCTTAAATCTTGCCATTAATTCCTTATGGGAATCCCATTAAATCGATACAGACAAAATTTCTTAGATCCTAAGTTGAAACAAGCAGTATATTATTGCACGTATGCTAAACTAATTGTAAATAAAAAGAACTTATTGGATTTGTAGAGTTTCAAAAAAGAGAACGCAACTTTGTTCTTTATAAAATTAATTAGTGTTTTTATCAATTAAATGCAGAAATCAAAATTTTAGTGATATTTTTGTTAAAAACTAACAACCAACGTTAGGCTTGTTTAAAGCTAACAATTAAAATTATTATGTTAATTTTAAAATACAGTTAAAATTAATTTTACTTGCTAAGTTTGTTAAGTATTATTATTATTATACCATAATAAGTATTCATCCCATAATTTGCAACATCTGGAAATTAATAATTATTAACAAAAACTCTAGTAAGTAAAATTAATTGTAGCAATAACTTCATATTAACGTAATAGTTTCAATTATCACCCTTATAAATCCAAATATTGGATGTCGAGTTTTGACAAAAATTAAATGACTCTGATCTCCACATCATCTCAGAGTCGTCAGTCCTAAGACTGGTCGGACACGCACCGCCACTCTCTTTCCTATCCTGAACCAATCTTCACATTTCCCTAAAACTAGAACATCCTTAACTGTTTGTGAACAGTAATCTAATCTACGTTTGATTTCCGCATTCAATTAAAATTTCTGTTGTGTCTGTTTCGGGCATTTCAGAATACAATTTCAATAATAGACGTCTGGTTCGCTTTTCCACAAAGAAAACAGTTTGTAATGTTATATGCGCTTAGAATAGTGCAATAAACTATGTAGGGTCCAACTCGCCCGATTATTTAGAATAGTTGTGAACTAGTTTTGAGCGCAATAATGCTTAAGTGGCTTTGACGTACTTTTGAAGTCAAATAGACCAAACGACGTGAAGAGGCGAGCGACACCTCATCGAAGCGACGCCACCAACGTCACTAACGGCGCGGCGTTTCCCTTGCTACCGGTTGAGTTCACGCGCCAGGCGTCGCGTTACGGATCGCAATTCATGCCAGAATGGAAAGCGACGATAACACCGGAACCGAACGTTTTCCTTTGTGATAACCGAGAAATTGAGGAATGCAAGTGCCTGTCCCACACCTACAAACATACCTGTTATGAAACGGCGCTTCGGTACCTAGCCCACCCATTTTATCATTTTCTTTTGCTTAAATCCGGGGACGCTAACCGAATTGAAGGGAGAATAAAACGAGACTTAATATTGACTGGTGGGAAGTTAGAGGACGATTATGTGTATAAATGAAACTTCAAATATTAATTCAAGGATGTGACATAATTTGATGTTAATTTTAGTATTTTGCTGTTAAATATTCATTATTATTTTGTATTATTAGGAGGGTCGCAAAGAAAATTGATTTTAAAATCCGCTCGGCTTTTCCTAATCACGGTCTAGTTTGGTAAAATTCTCTTCACGTTCTACCAATCGTACGAAATCTATAGTATTTTTTAATCTTAAATACCTTGGATTAAAATTAAGCCACATTGGTTTTTTCATTGTGCGTCATACCAATTCAAGATATTGACTTACTACATCTATTTTATTATCCATGTGATACCAAATTATTGAAATATTTCAAAAGTAAAAATTAATTGCGGTTTTCGTAGGTATTACTGCATTGTGTAAGAATTTTATTAATTTCGGTATTTTCGTGTTCAATAAGGACTCTTAAGTATGTATAAGGTAGACTAATTNATCTTAGCGAAAATAACGAAGCACGTCTGAGTGGAATGGCTGCCAAATCCAAACTAACCTATCAATCAGTCTGAAATTCGTTTTGACGTGGTTTGATAGATGGCAGCACACGATGACAACACCAATTTGCCTCAGGTACGTCCTCTGTCTTCAAACACGGGTACTTATTGAACCGCCCTCGTAGGTAATGCTATTATTCTGCGCTAAAATGAGAAAAACTGACAACTGTTTCAAATGATTCTTAATTGCTTCATGATATTGTTGAATGTTGATTTTGTTGAGTTTTTGGTGTGTGTTTGCATCTGTTGTATAATAGAGTTAATTGTTGAAAACTGATGTGTGTCATTCGTAGTTTTTTTGCCGTTCGACGACCGAATGAAAAAGAAGGAGATTCAATGGTCTCATTTATTTAGGAACTTGACAAATGGTAGCCTGATGGCAAAAACTCGCATCATGTATCCTTTTGTTTCTTACAAAGTGTGTTTTTGTCGCGGCCCGTGCCTGCCCGCGAAAAAAGATGACGTTACGTCCCGTGGTAGTTTATTACTTACTCGATCCCGTCAGGATTGATTGTGACAACGGTAATTTGACGTCGTTTTATCGTACTATTTCTCGTCATCGTCCTACATAAACGGATTAGGACGTCACTCTTATCCAGGCACGACATTTATCGTTTATTTCACCGACAAAAAACTGAGCGAATGTTTTAAAACCGAATATGCCGTAGTGTTTTGTTAATTATACTAAATAAAGATGACCACCACGAAAAAGCAACCATCAGGTTATAATTACGAAAAGATTAGTATATCTTTCACCTTAGGGTATACCTTTTGGCTATATCGAGGATTGATTTCTTTATAAAATTCTCTTGAATTCATTTGAAAATTGCGTGAATAAATCGGTGAACTTTTCTTCGAAATGCTTCCTTCTTTTTAAGAAATGCATTATTATTTACAAAATCTTATCGAAATCCTTTTGTTATGTTCTCTGTAAAGCTGAAACAATATGGATTTCCGCAAGCTATCCCTAATACTAGACGCTGTAAATCTATCTTCCACTCGCTCCTCTTTATTTTTTCAACGAACAAAAATGCGCAACCATTAAATTACGTATCAAATATCCTCTTTAGCGGCGACTGAACAAACTGTTTTATTTTGATCGTTTATGATTATCGGGCTTCATCACTAGAGTCGCTCGCCGGCGTCGTTCCCGTGTTCTCATGTCAGTCAAGAGAGAATATAAACCAGGCGCCGTTCTAGTCATTACTTTATTGTTAAGGATGAAGCTGTGGTGTAAAAGAACCTCGAACAGCTTGCGTCAACAAATCAAATTAGTGGATTCCAACACTTATATAGTTATAAATAATAATTGGTGGTGATTGCTGATGCGTGTGAAACGCTGAATGATTTACCAGTTTACTTACTGACTGATATCGTTTTTGTTGTTAACAATTAGGTTTAAAAAGACAACCTTGCAGTTATAATCAAGGCAATTAACGCGAAAAGACCGAAGCGCAACGTTTATTATTCTAATTAGAGATAGTCGGTTTGTATTCGACACCAGTAGCACTTTTTTAGAATCTGGCCGGGTACCAGATAATGTCTAGCGAAAAAAGAAAAAACAACACATCATTATCATCATAAGGTCGTCAGTCCTAAGACTGGTTGGACACGCATCTCCACTCGTTCCTATCCTGAGCTAATCTTCGCATTTCCCTAAAACTAGAACAACCCACATCCTTAACTATTTGTGAACAGTAATCTAATCTAGGTCTGTCTCTACCCCTCCTAACTCCCGTTTCTTCCTCTAATATACTTTGCAACCCCAGCCCTATAACTGCCTGTTGCTTTTTATACAAACTAATTATCACTCTTCTCATCATCATCATAAGGTCATCAGTCCTACGACTGGTTGAACACGTACCTCCACTCTTTCCTATCCTGAGCTAAACTTCGCATTTCCCTAAAACTAGAACAGCCCACATCCTTAACTATTTGCGAAGAGTAATCTAATCTAGGTCTACGTCTACTCTTCTATCTTTGTAAAAACCAACACCACCAATAATTTAATAAGCATAGCATAAATACCTACCTAATGTATTTCCATGTTTCTGGTCACAATCTTTTTCTTATATTACTGTACAAGTGGGTACTTTTCAGTTGTAGAAAATAGTATTTTATCTCCTTGCAACTTAATAATGATGAGCTTCGCGTGGATTGGTTTGAAGAATATCGATCAAGCCTGACGAACCCTTGCTTTTTGACGTCTTCATATTGCCAGATTAGACTTTAAAATCTAACAAAAGACATCGTCGTTAAATATTCATGAATATTCTTGCACAAAGGGGCCCGCTAGAAAAGTCAACGTTGTTTTCAAGATATTACACCCTTTATTAATTTTTACCTGAAGGTAAATCAAGAATGAATTACACCATACGCTTTGTCATACTGATTCTCTAATATTAACTTGAAAAGATATTTATGAAAGTAATTAAAAAACACATTGTACCATCATTTTTGTCGCGTCGAAAAATTGTATTATCTAAAGCTTTAAAAGATTGTTATACAAATCAAAATAGAGCCAATAAGTACCAGTTAAGCTCCTCTTTAAGTGTTGATTAATAATAATAAGTATTAGTTTGTGCCACCATTATTTACACTTAATATTAATTTCTATTCAAAATCACTTAATGATGAAGGAGTGCTTGCACTACTTAAAAATAACTTTCGGTTCTTCTTACCATTATTATTATTATTATTATTAGTACAATTAATATGAACTATAAAAGCTCACTTAAAAGCTCGTTAAACTTATTCCAGAGTTAGACGCATTACTTATTTGCAGTTTCCTTGGCCTGCATTTTATGATTAATAATAATTAAAACGTAAATATGCTTCTGTACTCATTCATTTGTTAATTTTTTATATTGTTGATTTATAGCCGACATATTTAATAAATCATTGAGGAAACCGATTTTATTTATGATTGTTAGTTTTCTCTATGAGAATAAAATAAAACTTTTAAAATTTATTATAACCACTATAATTATTTCGACACACTGTGCCTTCTTTAGGTGGTGTCATCATATAATTCTATATATAATTATAGTGGTTATAATAAATTATTTGTAAACTCCAAGTGTTTTTATTTTATTATTTTAAATATGGA
>NW_020438874.1:2103262-2172039 GCF_000699045.2 Agrilus planipennis | reverse complement strand
TGTGTATAAATTTTCCATATATTGTATCTAAGTCGTCGAAATGACAGCCGACAACAAAAGGAAATTGTGGGGGTGAACTAGTTTGACTAGATGACAGGAAAAATATCATGCGTACCTACATCATTAATGTTTGGACTCCTTTTTTTAGTGATTTTGGGCAATTCAGTTGTCCGATAAATTATTAAACTGGGTCTAGCCAAGCATATGATGTATAAACAAGACAGTCATAAATATAAAAATAAGTAAAAATGAATAAAGTTTTGATACATTTCAAACTTATTCTTATAGATAACTTTTTCTTTTTAAAACTTATTGATGGTTTTATCGGTAAATCGACAACAAAGGTCTGTTTTCTATATCTCTATCACTTTTTCTACGTATTTTTGATGTCAAGTAAATATATGTATAAGCATGATTTGGAATTTTCAACAATTGTTTCAGTAGCTAGATTTATTAAGTGTTTCTTAAATCTTGCCATTAATTCCTTATGGGAATCCCATTAAATCGATACAGACAAAATTTCTTAGATCCTAAGTTGAAACAAGCAGTATATTATTGCACGTATGCTAAACTAATTGTAAATAAAAAGAACTTATTGGATTTGTAGAGTTTCAAAAAAGAGAACGCAACTTTGTTCTTTATAAAATTAATTAGTGTTTTTATCAATTAAATGCAGAAATCAAAATTTTAGTGATATTTTTGTTAAAAACTAACAACCAACGTTAGGCTTGTTTAAAGCTAACAATTAAAATTATTATGTTAATTTTAAAATACAGTTAAAATTAATTTTACTTGCTAAGTTTGTTAAGTATTATTATTATTATACCATAATAAGTATTCATCCCATAATTTGCAACATCTGGAAATTAATAATTATTAACAAAAACTCTAGTAAGTAAAATTAATTGTAGCAATAACTTCATATTAACGTAATAGTTTCAATTATCACCCTTATAAATCCAAATATTGGATGTCGAGTTTTGACAAAAATTAAATGACTCTGATCTCCACATCATCTCAGAGTCGTCAGTCCTAAGACTGGTCGGACACGCACCGCCACTCTCTTTCCTATCCTGAACCAATCTTCACATTTCCCTAAAACTAGAACATCCTTAACTGTTTGTGAACAGTAATCTAATCTACGTTTGATTTCCGCATTCAATTAAAATTTCTGTTGTGTCTGTTTCGGGCATTTCAGAATACAATTTCAATAATAGACGTCTGGTTCGCTTTTCCACAAAGAAAACAGTTTGTAATGTTATATGCGCTTAGAATAGTGCAATAAACTATGTAGGGTCCAACTCGCCCGATTATTTAGAATAGTTGTGAACTAGTTTTGAGCGCAATAATGCTTAAGTGGCTTTGACGTACTTTTGAAGTCAAATAGACCAAACGACGTGAAGAGGCGAGCGACACCTCATCGAAGCGACGCCACCAACGTCACTAACGGCGCGGCGTTTCCCTTGCTACCGGTTGAGTTCACGCGCCAGGCGTCGCGTTACGGATCGCAATTCATGCCAGAATGGAAAGCGACGATAACACCGGAACCGAACGTTTTCCTTTGTGATAACCGAGAAATTGAGGAATGCAAGTGCCTGTCCCACACCTACAAACATACCTGTTATGAAACGGCGCTTCGGTACCTAGCCCACCCATTTTATCATTTTCTTTTGCTTAAATCCGGGGACGCTAACCGAATTGAAGGGAGAATAAAACGAGACTTAATATTGACTGGTGGGAAGTTAGAGGACGATTATGTGTATAAATGAAACTTCAAATATTAATTCAAGGATGTGACATAATTTGATGTTAATTTTAGTATTTTGCTGTTAAATATTCATTATTATTTTGTATTATTAGGAGGGTCGCAAAGAAAATTGATTTTAAAATCCGCTCGGCTTTTCCTAATCACGGTCTAGTTTGGTAAAATTCTCTTCACGTTCTACCAATCGTACGAAATCTATAGTATTTTTTAATCTTAAATACCTTGGATTAAAATTAAGCCACATTGGTTTTTTCATTGTGCGTCATACCAATTCAAGATATTGACTTACTACATCTATTTTATTATCCATGTGATACCAAATTATTGAAATATTTCAAAAGTAAAAATTAATTGCGGTTTTCGTAGGTATTACTGCATTGTGTAAGAATTTTATTAATTTCGGTATTTTCGTGTTCAATAAGGACTCTTAAGTATGTATAAGGTAGACTAATTAACAGTTATGTTCTATAGTAATATTTCAATGTAAAAGTCCTTATTTACTACATTTCCTGAAACTTTTCGAAATTGGACTCCACAACTTTCTCAAACATATTACTTACAAGTATGATTAGAACAAATTCCAGAATCAATCACTTTTTTCATTAACGAAATTAATGGGAAATGGTTAAGGAAATGCATTTACAATAGATAACTTAAAGAAACTGAAGAAATAACGTGAAATTATTAGAACCATTAGGTAATTACAAAATACACATGACTAAAGAAGAAAATCATTTTAAGGTGTTATTGCAATATTGTGATAGTTGATTTAAATATTTACATAAACAAAATTCAAAATGCATTACATTTCCGCATTGCATTTTCTAAAAAATAAAGGTGGTGCTTCTTATATTTTTTTCTGTTGATGATAGTTTTTTCAATTTGGGAACAATGGATTGAGAGTTGTGATATACCTATGTGCGAAACGTTGGAAACGTAGCGATAAACTAGTTGCAAACTAATATGTATATTGAAAAAGAAGTAAATTAAGGAGATTTGATGAATATTCTTTTGTTACAGCATCACAATGTAGATCTGACGAATTTCGTTGTTACGACGGTACTTGCATCGATAGAAGACGGCTGTGTGACTCAAGACCGGACTGTAGGGAAGGAGAGGACGAAAAAAATTGCCCACAACCACGTAAGAATTCACTTACATTAATCTCATTATTTTTCGCACCGATGCATATAAAGTACCTTTGCATTTTCACAGAAATATTTTACGCATGCAGCGTGCACGATAGCGTGCATGCGACACTTGTGGCATGAAGACAAAATACTTATTTTGCTAAGTATGACTACGCTTAAAAAAAACTGGCAGTTTTTGGTTGAGTTTACTAACACCGTTTGGTTGCGGACTTTTTTATTTGAGAGAATGGTGTATGAATTAGTTTAGATCAATCAATCAAAAAGTACAATATGTTCATGATAAAAATTGAATTGGACAATGAAAAAGCTGTCAAGAGATTACTTAGAATAAATCCTCATAATTAACCGGATGCTATTTTATCCTCAGCAGGATAATTAAAACAACAAAATATGAAACTGAATTTGAAATTAAAAAAGCGTATCATATTAAGTTCCTGTAAAATAATCCATACTTCCTGAAACCGTATTGAAGTTTTCTATTATTCAACAAAATAAAACTATTTTTGTTATAAATGTGTGAAATTCAAACCCAGTTCCAGTGAACCTGTTACGCTACAAGCAGTTAATATTTCACGTTTAATTACCCTGAAGTGTAAACAATTTTCAATTACAGCACCATTGAGTTTCAAAAACGTGATGCCAAACACAATTCTGTAATCACACAGGTCGGACAGATTTAAATAGATTTTATGTTAATTACTGCGTCGTGATCACAGAAACAGGAAACGAATAAACTGGAAAATTTTCTCAGTGACTTCGAAAATTTCCTTATTACTCCCAGAAACTTTTTAATATGTTGTTAAGCCTTTTGATTTCACAGTATGGTATTATTTTAGGCCAAGGTTTTGAATAAATTTTATCCCTCGACGTTTCGCTGACGCGCAAGGTTATTACCTTCCTCGAGAGCTTTTGTTTTGAATTGTCTAGTTATAATTATTAGAAGTGCTCCTTTAAAAATATAAAATGAACAAAAGAGGGATAATAATATAGGCCAACATAGTTCAGGTTCTGAATTTCATATCTGGCCAGAAAAATTGGCTATTACATAAGTACGTCGAAAAATTTTAATCCCAATAGGAAACAAATTGCCATTTTCGGGTAGACTTAGGCTTCATGAGCTTCATCAAAGATGATTAAAATGCATATTGAAGCTATACTTGCAAGCAAAATTTTTGCATGAGACTTAAGCTGCGTTGCAGAAGAAGTCAAAATGGGCCTTGAGGATTATTATTGAAAATACGACATCTGAAATCAATGATTTCAAAGACCATTTTAACTATTACTGCAACAAATGCAGAATTTTTAAAATCTTTCTATTCACAAAGTGCATGGGTTTCGTAACTCATTATTTGGGTCAAGAGTCTCCGTATTCATCAGAAGTTCTCTATCAGCTTTGGCTCATGAGATCCAAGTCTACCATACATGGCATTCTTTTTCTCTCTAGGGAAATGATATTTCATAATTCCGTTGAGATAGCCAATTATTCTAGTCATGTATTTATATTTATCGCATGGAGACCGTTGTCCTTAAAAAAAAATCTTTTGAAGACCTTAAATGCAAACGGAAATATTTTATTGTCAAGTATTGACCTTAATCTACTATAATTTGTAACTAGATACATATACATAAATAAAATCAACACTTAAAAAACATTCGTAATAATAGAACGATGCCATCCACACGAAGAGTTTACTTGTGGAAATGGAAGATGTGTTCCGATATCCAAACGATGCGACCGAAAATATGATTGCGAAGATTTTTCCGACGAACGAAGCTGTCGTAAGTGTTGGCAAAATATTCTTCACTTATCTGCCTCTTCTACAGACGTATACATCTTGGCAATTTCCATTTTTTTTTTGTCTTTCCACTATCACTATATTATTATATGTTTGTAGTCGTACGTCCAATTTTCGTCTTGAATAACATTTCACTTTAAAAACTGCTTTCCTTCCGCCGTCGAAGACATGAAGCAAGCCAAGGTGTGGTGGATATTTTCATGTTAAACCGGCGGAAAATTTATGTTGATCGATCTTTTCTATTCTACATTGTGACGTCTTCATTTTACATTCTCTTATTGTTAGTAACAATTTCATTTCCGCTTTCTTCTATTATATTTCGGTGACCGAACAAAATTGTTTGTAGAGCACATTTCTGTGGGGATTCACCGAGTTAAGCGGGTGAAATCTTTTACACCTTGTTTTGTTCATATTTTTAAATTTTACATTCACATGTCTACATGTTATCTCAAAAGTGGTCAAAACGGTGCTTTTGTTTGTCTCTACGGTCACCTGTTTTTTTTTTTAATCTTTACGACATCTCTCTTCGATAAACTGTTGGTTTTTTACAGCGTGTAAAGATGATGATTTCAAATGTTCCAATGGTCACTGTATTTCTTCGAGTCGAAAATGTGACGGAACTACAGACTGCAACGATGGCTCGGACGAAATAGGATGCAGCTGTATGCACCCAATTTAATTTATTTTTTAATAACACAAAATAAACAATTACCTTAATTACACACTACCACTTGGTGGTGGGCGCGGTAATGGTTATTCTAAAATATCCGCTTAAGAGAGTATTGAAACTAGATTTGCATGAATTACTTATTTACTTTGAACGAGGAAGCTGTTAATGTTTTCAAAAAGAAACGTTTAAGATATTTTTGCCACACTAAAAATGATACTATTCAAAATACTGACAATACTAAATATCAGCTAAAAAAACACACACAGAGTAAGTTTAACAGAAAATTTTAATTTTATTTTCTGACAATCTCCACTTCACAAAGAAATATAGCAAACTGCTGTGTATATTAAGAAGTAGACACTAAGTCAAAATGGAGTAATTGTCTGCAATTAAAATTAAATACAGCTAGTGTTTTATTTCAAACTACATCAACTTGACTTTTTGACATAAAACGATATGCTTTTAATTGATGATTCTTTTAGCATATTATTGCATGAATGCAACCATGAATTAATAAGTTTGGACACATATATTTTGAATAATAGGATTTTCACATAAAAAATAATAAATGACCGGCTGTGTTGTTTTTCGGTGTTAAATTTAAATTTCTACTATCTGATAGATAAAAACATAAAGCCATGAATCATTAATTAAAACAACGTTCAAAAACCAAATTGACAATCCATGAATTTAACAATTTAATAAGTTAGCAAATAGCTTGTTTCATATTTTAATTAGTCGTCAATCAAACGGGATGTCGATGATAATAATATCAGTTTCTTCGCTTCAAAGTATATAACAAAAATAAGGTGGAGGCGCTGTACATATTAATTATTATTTTAGATTTATTACAACGAAATTTGTGGCACTGATACTGAAAATACTTTAAATGTGCCGTCATGTTTTTAAAAATTAACGTTAACGTTTACAAACGATAGAATAAACATAAAAATATTTTTTAAGACAGAGTACAAGTAGCAAAAGTGGTTTTAATCAAGAGGTAACAACACAGTGTGTAACAGAAATAAATGCTAAGCTTTGAACAGTGTTACAATGCGAAGCCGGTCCTGTGCGTGAATTGGCAATATAATTGTCTACTGAATAGCGTAATGCGATAAAAGCTCTGCAGCTACATGAATGGAGAATGTAAACGTAAACGTGTAAAGGTTTAAACGTTAAAATAATAAGCGGCTGTTAACATAAACACTCTGTATCACATTTAGTCTAACTAACAAATAAATACTACACTGATGATGGTAATTACCAGCTGATTAAGTGCAGTGGTGCGGTCCGTATTTCTTTACCAGGGCCGGAATTGAATTTATTTGTACTTTCAACTACGTTTTTCTCGAAAACAGTGAACTTTCGGACATACAGACTTCATGTTTTACAGTGCTTTGTCAGCTCCTGTAAGCTCTGCACTTATTTCTATTACATCCTGTATAAGAAGCAGTTAATAGTAATCCTACTAATGCTGGCATCTCAACATTTATAATTATGTACCCATATTTTTCTAAACAATTTTATTTTCGGGATGATTACAATTTACGGTGTTTCAACAAAACTATAAATAGAATTTGAACAATTAACTGTTAATTTGAAAACAAGTCGGTACATTTGCCAACTTAAATGCATATTCATGTATCAGTGCCAAACCAAAGAGTCGATAACCTTTCAGAAAGTGTTTCCTCTTGATTGCTAAACGGCAAAATATAAATTAGAACTTGAAATGCTTAGGGTCGACTATAAAATGACGGAACGGAACATTTGATGTTCAACCTTCAAGGATCGGCTTTGTTTCTAAAATCAGATAAATATTTGGCTTTTACCAATTTCGAAAATGAAGCATATCCTTTCGAAAGTAGTACCTGAACTCCTTTTATATTGGTCCGATTTATTTACCGCAGACAAAGGCTTTGTTTCATTGCACATCTTCTGCAATCAAGGAAATAATCTCCCAAGGCCAGAATGAACTACTACAATCATTTTAAATCGTTCCCGTTCGGGTTTAAGGCATGTAAGTGATATGGTCCTTTGTCTGTTTTTCATTTTATTCGAGATCCTTTCCTTTGGCCGTTGTAAAAGGGAAGTGAAGCTTTCCAATCCGATTAGCAATCAAGTGAAATCACTTTTCGTTTTCATCGACTGACAATGCATGAATGGCTTGATTCGATAGCTGACGGTCCGTGCAAGTATTACGAGTGGCAGTGCGCAGATGCAAGCAAGTGCATTGATAAATCTTTGCGCTGCAACAGACAAGTGGATTGCGCAGACAACTCGGACGAACTGAACTGCGTATGGTGCAGCCTAGACGAGTTCCGTTGCGATAACGGAACATGTTTGAACATTGCACATAGATGTGATGGCAACGCTGATTGTCCAAATGGCGAGGACGAAAAGGCTTGTGGTTAGTTTACACAACACAGACATTTATTCAACGTACTTAATACATTACAAAAACATAGTAAATAATTCTGACTCCTTTATTGTATGGTAATTCCTTCACCACTGGTACCACTAGTTGATCATTCTAAAGTCAGAATTTTTTGGTATGTTATTGTACAATAATTTTTACGTCTATATTATTCCAGAAATGCCGATAATAACTAAATTAATTTTTTTAATTGGCATTACTGTAATAATAATAACACATTCGTTACGTCACGTTTTAACAAAACATGGGAAAGTTTTAGAGGCATGCACGTAATTCACTGTTATGCTTTACATTTACGCATGGAAAACATATTCACTACAAAACACAGTACATTTAACCACTCTTTATACAAAATTTATAAATCAAATACTCCATCATGTTATATTGAACAATACCAGCAATATCGATAGAAAAACAACGTTTGGCAGTTTGCGCGGTGCAACGGTTCGACGATGCACGGTGCAACGGTAGGGACGTTCGAGCCGACCGACGTAAAACATTTAATTTTTATTCGTGTCGTGTTTGACTTCTCATCCGACCATTAGGTTGAAGCCCTTCCTGTATGTTCTTTTGAGATTTCTTCTGGAAATTCTTTTGTTGTAATATTGTTCTTAAGGAGCAGATTAGGAATTATTTGCTTTCCCCTGTTTAATCTGCCCTATAAAAGAATACATTTCTGTTTTTACTAACATTCAGCCCAATGTGGGAACGACCAATTTGCATGTGAAAGGTATGGCGGCTGCTTAGACCCATGGGAACGATGTAATGGAATTCGGGACTGTCAGGATGGCAGTGATGAGGAATTTTGTAATGGTAAGACTATTCTTCCCCCAAGATCCTCAGTCCATGTCTACGTTGAATCAATGTTAGCGACTGTGAAATATGTTGTATCTAGTTATGTTTGTTTCCTCTTTTCTTATCGAAAGATTCGTTTTCTAGATCTATCTGTTTCTACTGTACTCTGTATACAACCTATTGTTAACCTAAGTACTTCTTGTTTTGTATCAGTTGTTGTAGTTATTCGAAATTTATCTCGAATTAGGAATACACTTGGTCTTCTATTGAATTTCAATAGTTTGATTTACATAAATAAATCTTGCGTTTAATAGCTACAAATATTTCAAGGTATCTTTGTCTAGTAGTTAATAGGAATGCTCCGAAATAGATTTTATTATTTATTAGAATGCATTTTTTAAGTTTTGAACAATTTATTTCTACCGTAAGTATGTACGAACTAAAAGTGTTTTATTTAGAATTGTCTTTTTTCGTAAATAAAATTCTGATGGAATTAATGTTACTTATATATATTACTATAGAACCACCCAGTGTAATTAATTATGCTAACTAGATTGCAATTCCACTGCCATATTTGTAAATAACATTTTCATGATTGATTTTTCATTTTCCGTTATTTCGTTTACATAATATCAGAACTAAACCCTTTTGATTACTTTGGTATGAATGAAATTCTACGGAGTTAGACCAGCAATTTTTTCCATCTTTGGCTAAAGGCTAAATGATATTTTATATCTATTTGATATTTTTAATGTGTACGGCAAATAAAACTTAAATGTCATAGGAAAATAAATACATTAATTGCCTACCTTCTAATGTTGATTTAAATTGTATCTTTACTAGTGAATTATTAAAATATTCAAATTTTATATGATGTTATTAAAGAGCACCCTTTGACTTAGGTATTTAACTAAATTAAAAATTTGTAGGTTTTCTTATTCTTCAAAACCAAAAAAGGTCGCAATTACAATTTAATTTAATATTTGTTAATAAATAATAAATGAAAACTTCAATTGTAAATTTTTTGCTGGTTGGCATCTAGTTTGTATGATTTTGAAAGTATATGAATGATTGTAAACTAACAACTTGAACTAACCATCATATAAAGCAACAGAGTAATGGCAGAAGGTGTCTGCGTAATGCATACTAAAGTGATTGCGTTAATTACTTGCATGTCGCTGTGGCAATTTTGGGGGCATGCAGGAACGAGGGAGGTTGTTTGTCGACCCGGTACTTGGAAATGTCACAATAAACTCTCATGCATTCGATACGAAAAATACTGTGATGGAACAGTAGACTGTGAAGACAATTCGGATGAAAATGACTGCACTTTTCCGGCATTTACACCCACACCTAACACCACACAAGGTAACATAGACCAATAACCATATTATACACTTTGCTGTTTTACTTGCCCTTTATTTGTCCAAGATTTAAAGAGTTTTCAATTTATTTTGACATATACTAATTGAGAAAGATTTGGTAAATGTCTAAATGATGGCCCAAATGGGGTGGGGGTGGGTGGGATCGAAAGAGGAGGTCTCCCCCACCAGTGTACCATAAAAAGTTCGTGGCGGTCTCACCCTCATAAAAAGTTATGGGGGTTAGATGAAGGCCCCCATCCCCGAAAGGTTCATTAGATGTGTTACAGTTTTTTTTATATGTATAATTTGTTAAAATAATTTTTCCGATTTCTCTCTATAAAAAAAGAAAAACTGAATGTTGGAGAATTTTTCGTTATTCTTTCGTAATTAACTGTCAACTGATTAAACTTTACTTTCATCTTTGCAGTGTATGTAAATATTACAAAGAAACATGTTCCTTAAACACCTACATCTATGTGGTCTATGTTCCTTATTATGTCGCTCTGTATTTATTTTAAACGAAAATTACTAAATTCCTCAATCCTCATGGTTTCAACTAACCAAACTTAAATATAACCAAAAGATCGTGTAGGAAAACTTTAAATTTCGTTATTTTGGTAAAATTAATAAATGATGTAAATCTATCGTTGCTACACGATTTTTCCAACCAGAAGAATTGGCTTATAATACTAATGCTTGCATTTTGCGATACCATAAAACTAACTTGCATGTAGAGTAAGCAGTTCAATCACATGTAATACTACGATATGAACAAAACATTACACTGCAACTCAACAAGCTCCTTTCGTCCTTTACTTGAGGATTCATCATAAAACAAATAACCACAAGTTTCGACTATCTTAAAGCTTCCTACGATATCATGTCCAAATATTCGTAAATAATTCTTCAATATTACTAAAACTTCTTACAAAGCTTGAACTTCTTACAAAGTTAATAATAAATATTTGACTTTGCATAGATGGCTTAATCATTTCCAAAACCTAAATTAAGTGTGTCAATCATTTTCATTTTCATGTATAATATTAACTGACTGGAAATGAAATCGAAGAATATAAAGATTGCATCAGCAATTAAGGTTTTCAAACCTGCAGCCGTTTTATTAAATCATACTACTTATGGGTGAACAGAATCCAAAGAAGTCTGTTCTTTGAGAAACAGTTTTTTTAACGGTCCAGATATAAAATTGAATGTAAAAGATTTTTTATTTTGTTGTAAATGGTATCTATCTATTAAATTGTTTAAGTCTGCACAATGCTGTTGGTGTTGCACGGCAATAAAAATATTTTTAAGGGCATTTTTCGCAATGTTAAAATAAGGCTTTGAAATTGGTTCGGCAAAGGATTTTTAGCATGTAAATTGTAGATGTACGCACGCAATCTAATACAACATCTACTTTTCGTGAAGGTACTTACTATACTAGTGTACATATAATATTTTGTATCTGTTACGTATGCTTACTAATTGCATCAAGTCTTTTAAAAAGCGTTTATGTCTTGCTAAAAAAGAAATTTTATCGCGGTTATTACGGGCAGCACGCTAGATCGATTGATGTAATAATAATAACAACACATTAGGCAAAGCGATGATACGATGCACTCACACGGGGAGCGGGTTTTGCGTTTCTGGGGAGAGAACGAAAGGGAAAACGGGATAGGGGAAAGAAAATTATTAATAGCATGTTCAATCGTCCTGATGTAAGCTCGTAGCCGTCTAATTGGAAAAATTTGAAAGCGTTACCAGATGGAGCAGAAAACACGTGTGCAGAAAATGAATTTCAGTGCGCGGCAGGATTTTGTATTATGGGGTACAAGCAATGTAATGGTATTAGGGATTGTCCGAGCGGCAACGACGAAGTTAACTGCCCCACGCCAACCCCCCAAACACCTTCGATCGGTACGTTGCTGATAATACTGATGCTTACCCACCTTGTTCAACCCTTCACCTTCATCCGACTAACCATCTACACGTATACTGATGGTATATAACGAGGTAGATGGACTCGATCCAATGGTAGATAAATTGAACAGGGAGTGATGCAATTAAGCGACAATTTATTAACAAAACACCATTTCAAATGCGGACCGGTAAACTTCACAACAGGAATTTTATTTGTTAGTGTAAAATTTAACAATTCCAAATTTATATATATTATTACAGAATTTTACAAACATAACGCATCGAATTGTTTGTTTTGACTTTCAATAATCCGATTAATTTCATGAATTGCCTTTAAACTACGTACGTGAACTGAAATTTATCCCAAGATTTATTTTATATTTGATAGTCACATTTACAAAGGGACTTAACTAACTCTTTCTTGAAATTTGCAAGTTGCAAGCCTTATAAGTGCCTACCTACCACTTTCAATTTATTTTTAGTATTTTTATATTATAATAGGTTCGACAGTTAATGAAGGTTATGAAAACATTACGAAACATATATTTTTTAAAACAAACTTCAGACGTCTAGAAATGTTACATCTAATAATTAACAAAACAATTTTGTGAATCTCAAATACTAAGTAAACTGTGTATTTCTTTGTGAAGGTTTTAGCTATAAAATCAAAATATTTAAGTATTTGTTTTATTTTAAATTTTGTTGTGAAGTTTACCTATTAGAATGATATAAAAATTATTGACGACATTGGCTAATAAATTAAAAATTTTCATAAAACCAGTCATCATTACGTCTTATTAGTTTTTTTATGTCCTCTTGAAGCATAACTTTTTCAAATGTTTAGTATTGCAACAGATTCGTTATAGCAGAGCTGAATTAATCATGTACTTGTTAATTAGTAGTATGCTGTACTTCTAGTTACTTAATGGTCTGTTTTATAGATTTTTCACACATAGCAAGCATTAGTTCGACCTATAGTTTTTGTATCTCTTGCTACTTTTTATTGTGCTTGCTTACAAAGATTTCTTAGTTATTTTATTATTCTATTTTTCTATATTATGTAAGTCATTTTAATGCTTACTTAACAAAGAAACATTCTGTATCGCATTTTTACAATTAAAATGTTTCAAAATTCAAAGAGAAGAAATAATAATGATGTAACATCTCGCAAGCAGGCTGGTGTTTTTGTAATCTAAACTAATTTTTCATTGATCTTTTTATTATTATCAATCACATGAACCTGCTTTCTTTTAATTTTCGCAAAGAACACGATTTGACATTTTTTATTAGGCAGTACACGTTCATAATGTCAATCAAAATCAATTTAACTTATAGTTCATCCTGATAATTGTTATTATCATAAGGATTGTTCTTTCCGACTTTTATAATTCGTCAAATCGTGATTAGCTTTAATGTTAATCATTAGCTTAATTAATATGCCATTGACCTAATTCTCCATCATCATTTTGAATCATATCGTATATTTATCCTATAACGTACTTTATTGGTTCAAATATTCAAAATTAAGATAGACGCAGTGAAAACAAAGTAATCAAAATATAAAACGTAATAAGTAAGTCCTTTCCACTATTGTATTACCAATTATGTTATTCTCAAATGTTTGGATATTATAAATTCGAATGTATAAAATAAGTTTTTGCTAGAACAAACGTTTTTTAAAATTGATTATACCTAAATTATTAAATAGAGAAGAAAAACAGAAGAAGAATTTACAATAATGTCAGAATCAAAACGAAGGTAAGGGATAAAACAATTTTATTTATCAAACCAACACCGATGTTTCGCCTTTTAGTGAAGGATTTTACTAAGGTTGATTCTTTTTCTACAGGTGATACTGGTTGTAATAATGGTAGATAATTTTGTAGTTATTTTAAAGATATGAACCATTAATTTGTATAACGCAATACGTACCTAGTAACTATCATATACAGTGGAATTCGTTTATTATGACTCCTCCTATATTGACCAACCGCTTAATATGAAGTATTTACAGTGTTAAGTTTGGTTTTCAAATTAAATTCTCTATAAGAAAGTTTGGATATATTGACTTCGTTTATAATGACATATCGTTTATTATGACTGATTCTCAAGAAAACATATCCGGCTATAATGACCCAAATGATTAATACTTCCGCTCATTTTTCTGATCCTTCTTATGTATATTGATATTACAATTCATCGTTCTTTTTCTTTTTCTGTTAATAATTATATCCAATTTGTAGTTTTTCTCTCTATTTAACTAAATAACTAACCAAAATAGAAAGTTATTTATTTTCTAAGACTTTGGTTTATATGACGCCCGCTTAGTATGACGTGTTTGTCATTTCCCTTCGATGTCATTATAAGCGGATTCTACTGTAGTATATGTTAATGTTTGTATATTTGCCGACCATGATCAGTCTCACCCTGGCCTCGATTCTGACATTATTATCTTAAAATATGTGGAAGAAATACAAAATTATCTACTAATTTACTTTTAAGATTTCATAATTTACTTGTTTCACCTTCTTTACGTGGAGAATTAGTCGTGGCACTAAAACTAAGGGTTGATTAAGATCTATAATCGTCTTGTTATTACTGATGAACTTTTAAAACCAGAACCATTAATTTGCTCCCATAAAAGAAATCGTAAATAAAATTGCCCATACAAAAACTGGGGTAAAACAATCATTTATGTATAAGTGGTTTCTGTGAGAGATTGAAAAATTCCTTACGAACTTAACCCTTCTTTGTGAAAAGTACGATAGTTCAGCAGTGATAACAAAATGATCATTTATCTTAACGGATCGTATATCTATAACTTAAAAAAAAAATGCTTTATTTCTTATCATGTGCTTACTAGCTTGCTTTCAATGTAGCGGAGTCTTCTTCTTGTGATTCTAACCAATTCCGATGCAATGATGGCACATGTATCAGCCAGCAATACCGATGCGACTTGCTGGACGATTGTCCAGACAAATCTGACGAAAAAGAGTGCGATGGTGGGTATATAACATTCGATTTTCGTAAATTATTATCGCAAGAAATCTTTAGTTTCTCATTTCATAGTAGTCTGAAGCATGCCGAAAAATGTATGGCACTCTTAGGAAGCACAGTCTGATTAATGATATTGTTAAGTGTTTTTGCGATCTATCATTCTTTTGATAGGACTATGACATGGGCGTACTCATATGGGGTTTCAAAGAATCTCGACTATTCTTTAATACACTGAATTTAATTTTTATTTTCTGCAATTATGTTCACTAATTATAAGGACTAACAAACATTTGACAATTCAGCATTGCGATAACTTTTCCAGCTAATCGGCCGTGGTTTAATAAGCTCGGAAAAGTCTCGCAGTATACTGAAGCGCCAACGGTGATAGCCTACATTAAATTTTTAACATTTCTTCTACTTTTCGTTATTTTTACCTATTTCTTTTACACTTACCGCTAGTTAGGTACGTATTAATTCCGGTGGCAGCAACTAAGCACTTCATAATTCTATTTTTTTTTACTTTCATTCGCTTATCTTCTATTTCAACAGCTGCATATACCCAGTGTACCTAACAGACACGGCCAAAAAAGAAACAACAGTACGAAGTCGATTACAATATTGTACAATATCAAATTCTTAAAATCAAAGCTGTTAGTTAAAACTAAATCATACCAGTATCTACTCGTTTCTTAATAAATAGTCAACTCTTTTGTATCTTCAGCACATAGGTTTTTAAAAATTGTATAGTTCGGAATCTTAAAATTTAGCTTAAGCTAATTGTGTTGCACTTCTGAATATACATGGTGATGTAGGTATAATGTATTGATTCTAATGAGAGTACTGTAGGCTTTAGACATCGTATTTTAAACATTTCGTGTAGTCTAATCCATAACTTTATATATTTACCAACAAGTGCAAAACGGAAGTCGCATTGTATATTGCATGAATACACAATTAATTAATAAGCTGTTGCAGTATTTGTAGTTCATAACAGTCGAATTTATTCGATAGTAGAACAGCCAGTTGTAAGTATTTTCGTCTTTGGATTTTTTTGATATTTATTGTAATCTGATACAGTTTGGGTACATAGTAGAGAAAATTAACTGTCACCTTGCACTGTTGTGTTTGTATTCTACTTTTGTTTTTCTTGTTTCCTTCTGTTTTTAAATCAAAATCAAATCCAATGGTCTTTTTCATGTGGAACAGAAAATAAAAGAATTACTAATCGTAAGATAATAGTTTCTGTCCATTTTATTTGCTTACTTTACATTATATCTGGAAAATTCAGACAGTTATGAGCTTAATCCACTTACATATTAACATAGACTTCATATGGTCGGTTATTTTATTCTAAATTGTTTTCAGGAGTAATATTAATTTGTCTGAATTTCAACTCTACCAGTTTTGAAAATAAGGCCATTTTCCGGAAATTTCTGAAAATCTTATCATATTAAAGTCCAAAGAAAACTTGCTTTGAATTTTAAATGCGTCATTTACATAAATGAAGGCCGGGAAGAACTATATATATTTTGTACTTAATTTTAGCCCACAATTAAGATACATGAGATATATTTTAGTTTCAACTTGTTTCTTTAAGATCTTTTATGTCTGTTCCATACCAATTCTTCTATATTCTTTGTTTTTTTTTTATTTTTCTTATGTGTTTCTTTTCATTTCCTTCATCGGTCCTCGTAGCTCCGGAAGTATGTCAGCCGAGTGAGGTAAGGTGTACAGACGGTTCATGTATTTATGGAAAAAAATGCGATTCTGTATTTGACTGCGCCGACGGTTCGGATGAAGAAAATTGCACCCTTTGCGCTCCTAGCCAATTCCCTTGCAGTAGCGGGGGATGTATCGACGACACGAAACGATGCGATAATCGAACGGATTGCGAAGATGGTTCAGACGAAAGAGATTGCGGTAGGTGAACTTGAAATGACGACCGGTCAATCTGCAGGATACGAAATTAAAAAATCATTTCCGTTCCTACGTTTTCGTTTTACTTTGTAATTGGATAGAAAACAGCCCAATGATATCAGTACTTAACCTTATTTATGTAGGGAAAAAATTGGCTTATAACTTTCAGACAGAAACAAATTCAAGAATTAGTTATTGTAAAGGAAACTTGGGTGCATATTTGTTCAGTCAAATACTATTTTCTAAATAATAAATACCACAAGGAGATCATTTAGAGTCCTCCGGTTTGAAATTGTCCTCCGTTTTAATAAATAAAACATTTTATATAACGATATTAATTAATTCATTAATTCTCACGTTTTATAGGTAGTATTCCTTGTGGGGAATTATTTTCAAAAAGCTTATTTCTTCTTTCTAAACTTTTTCTTTTCTTCACTTCCCAAATTTTGCTTCTAGTATTTCACTGCCGTGAGTTACCTAAATTATATCTAATATTAGAGATAGTTTACCTTTACCGATCGTGTTCGCATTTTCGGGATATCTGGCTGTGTTATGTGTATCCCATTGAGCAATATGTTATTCTGATGTAATATGTTAGTGTTTCATTGCCCTGGGGACTCATTTCGTTGTTCTAACGGGCTGTGTTTGGACGGTAGACGTCGCTGTGATGGGTATTCCGATTGTAGCGATGGCTCAGATGAACAGGGGTGTCCCATACATGGCTTTCCCACAACTTCGTTACCCGACAACAAGAGTATGTCCGATTTTGATCAAACTTCGCCTCTTGCGGTTTCCTTCCCGTATTCGCTTCTAAAAACCAATAAAATTAACTTGAAAGCGATTTTGTACACATGTAGTCCTTTTATTAACATACGTAGAAAGATATGATTGTCCTTTCCGATTAGTGCGTGGTAGGACTAACTTGAAACGATACCATTAATCACTATTAAGCACTAAACTTGAGTGAGTTAATAGACTGGGTACGTGATTTTTATACGTTAAGGTTCAGATATCGGAGCAGGAGCCTCATCACTTTTTTTTGTATATATTTAAACAAAAATAAGCAGAAAATACTACGAAGATGTACTACTCAGTCTAATAATTTAAACGACACCCTTATTACAATACGTAGGAACTAAAAAAAACATTTTTATTAATCGCCCAGTATTTCTCCCTGTAGAATCCTTAGTAGGTACTAACACTGAAGTCGCCGATATATTGTGCTTTATCTTTTAAAGTTCAGTATTAGAAAAGATTTTGAAATGTTGTTGTTATGGTATGTCCTAGCTAATATTCCACTTCTATAACAATTTAGTCGATTTTATATATTCTATTCTTTGTTATTATGTCTGGTATTAATGTTTATGTTAAATGTACCTGTGACTATATAGTTGACATTAAATTACGAAGTACATTTTAAACACCAAACACTATTCATAACAAATTCTATTGGCATTTTCATTGAATAAGGTATTTTAATATTCCGTTACTACACTCATTCATTATCCGTTACAAGAATGTAACTGTAACTTTTGTTTTTGTTATATACATTAATGTTTTCGTAGCATTAACCGTCCTTTCAAAAATTAGGACAATGAACATGTACCTACACGGTGAGTATTATTTTGCTTGAAGCTTCAAAGCCATTATAGATGTAAATCATGCGAAAATGCTTTTCGTTTTCATTTTATTTTTCATCAGAAGAGTATAAAATTTGGTTATTAACTTGCAAAATAAATCTAACCCTGACTTGATACCTTTTTACAGTTACATGTCTGCCCGGAGAATTTCAATGTCGTAATGGAAAATGCATTCAAGACACCTTCCGCTGCGATGAGTATGATGATTGTGATGATGGATCAGATGAGGCCGACTGTCGTAAGTAATAAAACCAACGATTCAGACCTGATGTGTTTTCCCGTCACTATAGCTTTTTCGTAAATATTAAATAGATCTTTAAAGGACAGAACATTTGAGCCTTTTGCGACGCCTGATGAGGAAAACCGAAAGAGATTGGGAAATTTTTTCCATTCACAGAAAAATTCTATCCTCGATCTTTTTGACTTTATCAAACAAATAAAACAACAAAATTAATTCCTTATTGCTCTAACATTCAAAATGTGGAAAATCCTTTGCGAAAGCTTCTTCCTATATAGATCATTGACAGAAATGTTCCCTGATTTCACAGCAAGTAAATGTAAACCTGATGAATTTGCCTGCGAAGATGGAAGATGTTTGCCGGAATCACAAAGGTGCGACGGTCGAAGAGACTGCCCAAGTGGCGCTGATGAACTGGATTGTCCTGGTCCACCACTTCCAAGGAGTTGTTCGTCTAATGAGCACACTTGCGGTGATGGAACATGTATCCCCCGATACCTCGTTTGTGATGGTACACCACATTGCCCTGACCAATCTGACGAAAGCGACTGTGGTAGGTGTTAACACGTATTTATTTTTTTGGACGCTTTAAAACATACGTAATACTTTCACAATGCATTCTGTTTTTTTCCCCTATCATGAGCTAATCTACGAATTTCCTTAAAACTAGTCCATGCCACATTATTAACTATTTGCGAACAGTAATCTAAACTAGGTCTACCTACCTCTATTCCTCGCCTGTTTTTCCTTCTAATACGTCTCCAACTAGCTCTCTATACATGAAAAAATGTCCTACCAACCTATCTCGCCTAACGACCCCTGTTCTCCTATTGTTTCTAATACTTCCTCATTTCTAACCTTCTCTATCCACCTCTAGCCTGTAACACCACATTTCTTACGCTTCTAACGTTTTGTTTTTTCGCTGCGCCCACCGTCCATATTTCGCAATATAATCATTTTTATTTGTAACTACTTAACGATATCCATCCCACTTAGCTGGGTTTACTTACCTGAAGGTATAGCACACTGGAAAAATTTCAAATATTTGGTGGAAAGATATGATTCCGGTCTAGTACAATTTAGAATATTCTACCAGCTTTATAAATGTTACCAGGACATGTGTGTTTTTTAGCTTTGCCTGATGATTCCAATAATAATTTGAGATTATTGTCAGCATTTTTGTTCATCTCCACTTCTTCTGTAATACCTAATACCTACGTCGTCTTCTTATCTATTAATTTACGTGGTTGCGTACTTAGGCTATTTACCTATGTATCAAAGTAAAGGGTTGAAATTTACTCCCTCTAATATGTATTATCCTATCGACGTGACGTGTTGTTAACGAATCCTTGTATCGTTAGTTCTCTTTGCTGTCAGCGATGTGGTCGTCGTCTAATTTTGGTAAAGTAAAATTAGCGGATCCGTTTTCTGCCTGCAACCAGTAATCGAGTTAGCCGAGACTTTATGTTCCCCGGTGTATTTCACATTATGATTGCACGAGAAATTTTTTGGTCTCTACATAAATTGGCGCACAAAGGTAGTATGGCGTCGTCATCGTGCGGGCAACTTTCTAGCATAAAACTAGCTCTTAATTAAACTCAAGCCATGACTCTGTAACTAATTAAGTGAGCTTAAAGCTCAAAGAAGTGACTACGCGATGCAAAAGCCAAGCAACATACGGACGCAACGTGTGGAAATTGAGGTCCTGGTTACTAACCATCATATTTTCGCCAAATAAACGAAGACAAACCGATGCAGTGCAGTTTCAGTTTTAATAAAATTTTTAGAGTGATATGCCTCTTCTGTATATTTATAATACAGGTGCTCTAGTTCAAATTAATTACAAGCTTTAATCTTTTATGTGCACCACTTGTACCGTATAATAAGATGCCGTATTAACGATTTCTTCTAACTACTTCTAAGCAGAGGCTTTTATAACAATAAATTTGAGATATAAGGAATGTCCACGTTCACATTTATATTCCTTCATCAACATCAAGCTATGGTTCCTATTTCAATCATTTTCGTAGGTCTAAAACTGTAAAAACAATTAAATAACGAATTTATTGTATTATAAAAGTTCTGCTAAAATCACAAATTTTAAACGATGAAAATAATTCGCGAGTAATTTATGTGAGCCAATAAAAGTTATTTTGATTATACTAACTTACTTTTTTCGGTAGTTCAAACAGATGTTGAGGCAGATTTGAAATAAGCGAGCTTCAGGTTGTTGCAAAATGAAATCTGTTTTTAAGAAATCGTTTAATAATAATGATTTAATTTTGTCTAAAAAGTAAACAAGAAAATATTTGATTGAAAAGTATTTTGATATTGTAGGCTGGTTCAAAGTTTAGAATTAAAACAATTGTGCCTCATTCTGTGATGTTTTCTATTTTGTAGTTTAGTATTATTTATCTAGTGTTTCAAGTTATGCTTCTTTTCCGTTTATAGATATCGTATAATAAAATAATGTTTGATTAATTAAAAAAAAAAAAGGGTATGATTAGGTACATTTGTTGTGTAGAATCGTAGTACCGTTGCTTCAGGGTGATTTATGGTTCGTGGTAACCAAGGTACAGGTAGTTTAAGAAAACAGAACGGCGCGGCGAACAGAAAACTTAAGCAACTATCTCCGAAAAGCGGTACAAGTTTTCTTCGCTTCCGGTTATTAATACGAATACTGTGGAGACGGCAACAATAAAACAAAACGTAGTTAGTAACTTGGAGAGATCATAAATTGTTAAGGATTTTCAACTTTGTACCTACAGTGGAGTTTTCAATTTAATACGGAAACAGTATTGTTCGTTATTTACAGAATCCGTTTACATCCGCAGGGCTTTCGACATGTATGTATGAATGTATCTATGTATGTATGTATGTACCTATATATGTTTATATGTATGAGGGTTTCTGTATTATTTGGTTACCTACAAATTGTTCTCTGTTTGCACAAATATGGTTGGTAGGTTGGTATATTTAAAATTACGTATTTTTACGGACACTAAACAGATTACCATATAACACAACTCTAGGCAAGTACAATTGTGTTTATAGTTCACTCGTTCAATTCGAGTGTTATTTCGTACACATTACCAAAGAATTCAATAATACCTTTTTGTTATTTCTGGATGAAATGGTGATGATTTTCAAACACACATAGAGAGTATTTTTACACAAAAAGTGAAAGATAAAAAACAGCCAATCTAATGAAAACTACTTCAAGATGTTAATTGTCCAAGATAATTAGATAATTAGATACATGTTATTCAAACAGTTTACAGGAGGTTTTTTTTTAGTTTTTTTTCTTATATATTAAAACAAATTTTTGAATTCGGAACTACCTTCGCTTAAATACTTTGATTTCGGATTGAACATTTAGATTTGACTAATATCAGAATGTGTGGTATTAATAAAATCAGATAAATAACTAAGTAAAGTAAGCATTATTGGTTTAGTTAATTACATATGTTTCCCATGATAAATTTAACGATTCATTCAATATTTTTTATCTAATTGACCTGACAGGGGTAAACAGAGTAGAAAGTTTTGAATATCAATTTTATTCATGCTGCTATGACCAAATATTTGGTTTATAAATTGTGTAGGAGCATTCGCACCTATTTAAAAGGACTAAGGATTTTTGACGTGACAACGTCTTATAATTCGATGGAGCCGGCTGCACGCACGAAACAACATGACTCATGCGGCGTTACCTCGCTCTGAGGCGTTCCATTTAAGGCTTGAAGTGCAAGCGAGAGCGCGGAACGAGCGACAAAGAGGCACAATCGGCCTCCGCGTTCGCCAGCGTTCGACATCTGTCTCTCTCCTACTTGAGTGAGCGATGCGTCCGCGTGGACAGCTGCTATACAATAATACATTTCCATTTACCTCCTTCTCTACATCCATACAAAATATCTATCAAACAAATAAAATTAAAATTTTCTTTTGAAAAATGAAACCATTCCATCAGTATTTTCTTATGACGTTGTCACGTTCAACTATCGTCGGTAAACCGACTTTACAGACAACCGATTTTTTTATTAGAATTTTTATGGTATTTTTTGTGTAGAGAACCTAAATATGTATTTTTTCTGTAAACTTTATTTTTATGGCCTGGCTGGCCAGGTTTTTGCACGGATCCGGATTGGTTCCAATGTATCGACGGGAGCTGCATCCAGGCAACTCTGCGGTGTGACAATTTCTACGACTGCAGGGATTTTACCGACGAGCAAAACTGCCTTCTCGGTTAGAGATGTGTTCGTGTATTGTTCATGTTTAAATTATATATTTATATACATTGTCTCTCATTTTACATGTACATATTTACTATTATTATTATTACTGGTAGATTTAGATGCAGCAGGGGAATGACGTTTTGCATTGCTCCATTACATTTTTGTACATAATGTACGTCGTAGCTTTAATAGGATTATAGTTCGTATACGTCCGTTTGCTATTGTTATGTTCTACTCATTTGTCTACAAAAAATCAAAGTTTTGGTTTATAAATATTCCAGTAAGTGCAAAACTAAAATGCTATCAGGTGAACGGGAAACAGAAGGAAAAGAAAAGGAAAATAATTGGATTTAGGAGGATTTTGGCACCAAATCTTTCACCTTGCGGAGCTCCCATAATAGGGATGGAAATAGTAATTAATAAATATAATACATTAATATCAAACCTTACTGCTAATAAAATATATTTAATAGCTTTTACCACTCTGAGTTTAGGAGTCGTCTGGGTTTGTAGCATTTAACTGGACCAATGCCAATGAATTTACAAAGTTTTCTTTTCCCATGTTCGAAAATTGTGGGGGCTCTAGTTAATAATAATTTAACGCCGGGGTTANGGGATTTCTTTTTTTTTTTGATTTACTTAAATATTATATTGTTTTGAAGACTTAACAAGAGAAAAAGTCCAGAGTTTTGTACGTAAGATTGTAAAAGTAAAAGTGAAGGAAATTATTTTTAGTTTCAGTGAGCAAAAACGACTCATATTGGCACATTGATTTTGCGTTATTAAAAATAGACGGTATAGCATTGAGCATTTTTGTACATAGCCTCCAATGATATGTAAATGTTTGTACATAGCTCTAATATTATTATTTTATTACGATGTTACCGCAATTCCGTTTTACTGTTTCAACTTTAGAAACATTGGCTTCAATGATTCAACCAAATTGACCAAAGTTTAAATATATAGTTGATCTATTTTATTCCAGTTTTTTTGCATCACTGTTGTAGATTCTACTTTAGTTTCGAAAATATGAGGACATCATCATTAGGTACTTAGTTATAGATATGCCTTAATTATTTAGAAAGCTACATTCAGAGAAAAACGTAATGTCCTGAAATAGTTGAATTAAGAATGTTACTGGATAATTTTCGACTCTCGCTGATCGTAAGTTACACAAAATGTCTCATTGTTGTCCTTAATGTATACGTATTTTTGCTAAGATTGGAGAAATAATGAAAAAATTTAGTTGAAGATGCAAATCCTTTATATTTAGCATGGGTTATATATATAATACAGAATTATTAATATCGCTGCAATCTATTACTTTATTTTGTGAGTTATCCTTTGACATCCTTAATTCTTATGAATCAACAAAAATTATACCCCAATTGTTTAAAATTGTCCTCATATTATTCCGTGTTCGTATTCTATGCTCATTATTTTCGTTCTATCTGTAATGCACTTTTCCAATAGGTTGTGACAAAAGCGAATTTCAATGTGAAGATGGAACTTGCATAAACGATTACTTGCGTTGTAATGGAATCAGAGATTGTAGCGATAATTCTGACGAATATAATTGTCCTACAACCCTTGCGCCTTCCACTCAGCCACCCTTTTGGCCACCTACACCACCACCGTCTAGACCTTTCAGCTGCCCTCTTGGCCAACAAGCTTGTAATACTGGAAATCAGTGTTTCCCATACTCAGCTTTTTGTGATGGGCGATTTGATTGCAATGACTTTTCCGATGAAACAAATTGCCGTAAGTAAAAATATTCGACAATAGGCGATGCCGCCTACATACACGTAATTTAATGAAACAATAAGTAAAATTAGAAACAATTGTCTACGATTATAGTTTAATTATTTCTTCCATGAATAAAACCGTAACAAGACCAAATAGTTTTATGGAACATAATGAAAGCAGTTTTTCGTTTGTTTATACAGTAGAATCCGCTTATAATGACATCGAAAGGAGATGACAAACACGTCATACAAAGCATAGTCTTAGAAAATAAACATCTTTCTATTTTGGTTAGCTATTTAGTTTAATAGAGAGAAAAACTAGAAATTGTATATATTTATTAACAGAAAAACAAAAAGGATGAATTGTAATATCAATATACGTAACATATTTTGTCATTTTTTACATAAGAAATCAATAATGCAGGAGCAGGAGTGGGAAGGGTAAAAAAATGAACGAAAATGTTATAGTTAATCATTTGGATCACTATAGCCGGATATAATTTCGTGAGAATCAGTCGTAATAAGCGATATGTCATTTTAAACAGAGTCCTTATGTCCAAACTTTTCTGTGGAGAATTTAATATGAAAACCAAACTTAACACTGTAATTACTTCATATTAAGCGGTTGGTCAATATAGGCGGAGTTATAATAAACGAATTCCGCTGTACATTAAATATTGGTTTATAATACGAACTAATGAAAAAGTATCAGGCTAGGACATCATTAAAACTAAATTTGTCAATTATTTAATAAATATTTTGCGAAGCAAACTTTGACAAATTTCATCAAGATGTTCATAATTAGATCCGTGGACAATATTGTAAAAGGTACCTACATGGTAATTAAGTTAATTTGATTAGATATTTTTGAATGCTAAATTATTAGGTAAAATATTTTTTTCTATTTCAGCTGGAAGTGGGGATGGTCTTAACCTTAGAACATATCCTAGTCAACAGTCCATTAAAGAAAGTAAGTTGCATGTTTATTTTATAATAAATTCTCCTTTTTATTGCGGGCATCAAAGCCATTACATAATAATTAGATATGTGTATATTATATGTATGGGGTTATTGTTGCTTTTAATACTATGAAACGCCAAAAAGGAAAATAAACTAAATACTTTCTCGCAGATACGCGTTTCTAAAATTTAAAAAACTAACTCGGTGTTTTACACTTTTGTTTATCTAATGTAAGAATTATGTTACCTCCCCAAAAATAATTATGAACTACAATTAATTCTTTTTTATGTGTTGTTATTTTCTAATTTTTTTGTCTGTCTATGTGGAGCAGGCGTGTATAAATTGGGTAAGTATTTGGTAACACAAGTCATAGATCACGTAATAACATTTTGCGTACATTTTAACCAGAATATTTTGCTTTTGTCAATACAAAGCGCTCCAGTAGTTGCTGTCTCTTTCTATTAGAGGTTTTTTTGGGATTTCTTTTTTTTTTTGATTTACTTAAATATTATATTGTTTTGAAGACTTAACAAGAGAAAAAGTCCAGAGTTTTGTACGTAAGATTGCAAATATCTGAAGGACTAAAGACAGGACTCGGTTTTATATGTGAAAAAATGTTGTAATACAAATTACTGATTAATAAATATACGATATTACACACATGTATATTTATTGAAAATATAGAAAATTGTAGATTTAGATAAATAATTTACTTTCTGTTTATTTTTGTTTCTTTATTTTATTTTTAGATCTATTAATTTCTACGCTGAATTTTGGATAACAGTTTTAACTTTTCATGCGTTTCATAAAGCATTTAAACACGTAGACATTTTTTTTTCAGCCAAACATACTTAGTTTCGTAACATATTAAGGGGAGTGGTTCAGAGCTAACCCTTCTTTAATGATTTTATTTTAATTTCTATTGCTCTGTTTACAAAAAATAAGCTGTTTTGCATGGCTTAAATTGTTATTGGCTTCGGAAAAAGCTAAGAAAATTTTACCTCCATTTAGGCAATGAGGTGGTATTCCAATGCAGAGACGAAGGTCCTTTAAGAGCGAGAGTGCAGTGGTCTAGAGGAAGCGGACTACCACTGCCTCCAGGTTCAAGGGACTTCAACGGACGTCTTGAAATACCGGATATTAAGTTGGAACATGCTGGATCTTACGTTTGTTCTGCAATTGGTTACCCATCCAGTACACCAGGAGCTTCTGTTTATGTCAATTTGCAAGTTGAAAAATGTAAGTATTTGATTTTTATTTCGATTTGTCTTTATTGGAACAATGTCTAGTTTATAATATAGAAAAAGTTTACTAAAGAGTTCCGATACAGTTATGTGTAGATTCTTCAAAATAATTCACCTTTATCCATTAACCAACTGAACGTTAAAATTTTTACCCGTACTATTTTTAACATGCAGCCGGAATAGCTACATTTGGGGATGGAATTAAGTTCCCACCGATTTTAAAATTTGGCAAATTGCCACCGATTGACACAGATTATAGAGGAACAGGTACTCATTTATTACTTTCTTTTCAAACACTTTGCGCAATTTGTCCTTATAAATAATATATTAAATCGGTATTATTATTTTCAACCCTTCGTGACGATATTTTGGTAAGAAAAGAGAAGTTAATATTTTCTCGACTCGGTGAAGCAAATAAAGAAACTCTTTCAGATATTATACCAACTGTTCGACCACCTCAAGCCTGTGGACTTCATGAAGCTACTTGCTCCAACGGTGACTGTATCTCCAAGCATTTGGTATGCGATGGAAAGTATGACTGTGCAGATGGGTCAGATGAAACTCGATGCAGTAGGTTCTTCGTTAATATAAGCAAAAACTGTTGATTATCGTTTGGTTGCGTGTGCTTTTTAGATCCGTTTGGTTGCGAACCAAACGAGTTCCGTTGCAGTAACAAAAGGTGTATCCTTAAGATTTGGATGTGCGATGGAGATGACGACTGCGGTGATGGTACCGATGAAGCCAACTGTGCCGCTAGTGCGCCAGGATCACAATGTCGTTACAGCGAATTCTCCTGTCATTCTGGAAACCAATGCATTCCCAAAAGCTTCCATTGCGATCACGAGAGAGATTGTATCGACGGTAGTGATGAAATTGGATGCTGTAGGTAGACGAAACGTTTAAAATTGCAGAGTATACTGAGTCAACTTTTTTAGCCTCTGTTGTGATATCAAAACCACCCCCGCCTATGATAACATTGAATGTTGGAGAATTGTTTACTATCGAATGTACTGCAGTGGCCATCCCCACTCCGGAAATTGTTTGGCGCCTTAACTGGGGACATATTCCTGAAAAATGTACAACTGTCAGTAACGGAGGTGTTGGCGTTCTTACTTGCCCAGATATTCAAATAGCTGATCAAGGCGCTTACTCTTGTGAAGCTATTAACATCCGAGGGACTGTTTTCGCCGTACCTGATACCATCTTGGTCGTTAACTCAGGTGCTCCCGCTTGCCCAAGAGGCTACTTTAATAACCAAGCATCACGTGAAAGTGATTGCATTCCCTGTTTCTGCTTTGGTGCTACTACAGAATGTCGATCGGCAGATCTGTTCACATACCAAGTTAGTTTTCTAAAATTCTTAAATCCTTTCTCAGTTAGCACAAGATTTGATTTTTAATTTTAGCTTCTACCTCCTTTCGACTCTCACCGATACGTTGGTGTTGGAGTAGATCCATATTCAAAAGTTATCGACATCAGAAATGAACCCATTTATCGAGGCAACGAGCCCAGACTAACTCCCGTAGGAAGAAATGGAGTACAAGCGTCACTACCATACGCTCAACTATCGCAACCAAATGTTCTTCCATATTTTGTAATGCCCGAAAGCTTTCACGGTAATCAGCTGAAAAGTTATGGAGGTTTCCTTAAATACAATCTGCGCTACGAAGGATATGGAGAGCCTACATCCACTCATCCTACAATTATCCTTGTCGTAAGTGTTTTAGACGTAGTCGTAAAACTTATACCATCAAAATTATGGAATTTTCTTAAATCCTTCTTTCTTTTCTAGGGAAATGGATACACTTTACTTTATTATAGTAATGAAAATATTAGGCCATACCATAACGTTTCCGCGCGCTTCTTTGCTGGGGAACGTTGGGTAAAAAGAACAGAAACGTCACCGGAAACTCAAGCAACAAGAGAAGAAATCATGATGGCTTTAGAAAATGTCGAAAACATTTTAATTAAATTGCAATACGTGCAATCCGATAATTTAGAAACAACTTTGTCAGACATCGAAATGGACTCTGCTGCAGTACCAGATGCAGGTCAAGGTGCTGCACTTTATGTGGAAGAATGCAAATGTCCCGTAGGATATACAGGACTTTCTTGCGAGGTAATTTATTCTAAATTTGTTATTGATGCAATTCAATTCAAGTGGTTTATTTTTTGAAGGATTGTGCGCCAGGATATACAAGACATAGATCGGGACCGTGGTTGGGACAATGTTACAAAGAAGTTGAGACCTGTCCCCTTGGAACGTACGGGGATACATCAAGAGGAATTCCTTGTGAAGTTTGCCCGTGTCCTCTCACAAATCCTAGCAATCAGTATGTCCAAAGGTTTCAATTACATACTCCATGGAAATACTTTCATTTGTGTATTTGCAGATTTGCTCGCACTTGCTCTCTAGATTCTGATGGCGACGTGACTTGTGATTGTCCTGTAGAATACGTTGGAAGACGTTGTCAACAATGCGCTCCTGGTTACACCGGAAATCCTTTGATTCCTGGAGACTCCTGTAAACCAATAACTTCAATCTGTCATCCCGAAGGATCACTTAGTCTTCAAACCGATGACAGGGGATTATGTCAATGCAAGGTAGGACAAATATTTCGTCAACTATAGGCATATTTTTATAACACATATTTAATTTTAAAAGTGTACATATCTATGTAATATTCTTGTTTAACTTTGAAAATGTTTATTTTCCTGCTTTCTTAATCGTCATAAAATCATCTTGTATGTAAGTATTTAATCAAGTACAAGAATTATGAATCGTGTTCATATTATTTATTGTTATTGGGTCGTTGTTTTTATATACAACTTTATTTTAGCAAAATACGTACGGTCCAACTTGTGCAACTTGCAAGCCAAATACATTCCATCTAAGTAGCGAAAATCAATTTGGTTGTATAGCCTGCTTCTGTATGGGTGTCACCCAAGAGTGCTCTAGTTCCAACTGGTATAGGAGTTCTGTATGTACGATGAAAATTTGAACTATTCCACATTTTTAATGGTTCATTTTCTTATAGATAACAACTGCTTTTACATCATCGAGGAGTGACTTTAAACTATTAGCATCTCTCAACAGATCAGCCCTCATAACCGAAGGAATAAACGTTGAACCAGACCGAGGAGAAATTGTCTATAGCAATTTCCAAACACCTGACGTTTATTATTGGGTGTTACCACCCCGATATCTAGGAGATAAGGTGTCTTCTTATGGAGGTCACCTCAAATATTCCATCAGATACATTCCGACCCCTGGAGGCTACTCCAAAAACAATGCGCCCGATGTCGAACTCATAAGCGTATGAAAAATGAAACAAATAACAAAATTTTCGATAATTTTGGCGTACCTTTCAGGAAAATGAAATCAGTCTTTTATATTACGGAAGGGATTCGCCACAAGGTAGCGGACACCATAACTTCTCCATACCCATCTTGGAACAGTACTGGCAACGGTCAGATGGTCAAGTAGCTGACAGAGAGCATCTTCTTCAGGCCTTAGCAGATGTGAAAGCCATACTTATTAAAGCTACATACACTACAAACTCATACGAATCAAGGTAAGTCGATTTCATCCTTAACATTTTTTGAACATTTTTTCTATGTTCATGTTCTTCGGTTAGCTTATCATCGGTTTCCCTGGACACAGCTGAAGATAGAAATACTGGTAGGGAAAGGGCTGTAGCTGTTGAACAGTGTAAATGTCCGCAAGGCTACAGAGGATTGTCTTGCGAAGATTGCGACATTGGATGGACCCGAGCTGGTGAAGGCATTTATCTTGGATTGTGTACGCCATGTTCCTGCAATGGTCACTCTGGGGAATGTGACCCTGAATCGGGAGATTGTCTGGTAAGCTATTAGTAGACGACANTAATTAAAAAGATAATTAAAAAAAGATCTTAAAGCAAGGCAAATAGAATTTAGAGATTTTTTAGAGTTGCATAATCTGACTTTATTCCCATATTGAGGAACATGTATATTTGTGTAGCTTGTGACGTTAATTTTCTTGTTATTCGTGTTAACTGTTTTGTTGTAAAGTTTCCAGCATAGAATTTAGATAATTAACATTTTAGTTATATGTTACTGTTTTATAATCTGAAATAATTCCACTAAAGTACATGTTTTCTATCATTATTTTAAAATTTAAAATTTTTCTGAAGGTCCTGGACCTTCTCCACCTCCCCCTGAACCGCCAACATCGCGTCCACACGAACCGCAAATATACGTAAGGGTTGAAACACCTATCATACACATCAAAGAAATAGGAAGCACTGTGCATCTCAAATGCGAAGCCAGGTCTCTTACTTCACCATCTGTAAGTAGTAAAATTTATTTATGAAATGCAATACATAAAATCAACATTAAATTTTACTCGATTTTACAGAGATCTGTAGTAATACACTGGCTGAAAGAAGGGGGTGAATTGCCCTATGATCGATTCATAGATGATGCGCGCGGCCTTTTGGTGATACGGTCTGTTAGAGTCTCTGACTCGGGTAGATACATCTGTGAGGCTTCAGATGGGGTTGAAGTAGTCACTGACTATGTAACATTGCACGTAGGGGACGGTAAGTGTTTGTTTCTAATATTAAAAGATTAATGTTTTTATTAAAGAGTACATTGTTTTCTTCTAACATGCAGCTATTAAGGCTAGTCAAATAAATGCTCCAGGTACTACCTTGTTAACTTTTATAACTTTATAATTATTTAATTTAACTTCTTAATGCTTTGAAAAATAGAAAAATAATTAAATATTATTGTGTACCCACAGGAAATGAACCCGTAGCTCCAAGAGTTTCGATATATCCCGAAACATTAGACATAACTGAAGGTGAAGAAATAACGCTTCGTTGTACATCATCCGGAGTACCAGCACCAAATCTCACGTGGGTCAAAAGAACAGGAGATGCTTACAGTAATTTGGTGAGTTCAATAAGAATTTTTTTCAGAATAGATAAGTATTCAACTTGGGTTTTCTTTACTTTTCCAGCAAAGTATATCACCAGGAGTTATTCAAATTCCTTTTGCTACGAAAAATGACGAGGGAGATTACGAATGTATTGCCACAAATGAAAAAGGTACCGATCGTTTTGTGGCCCGCGTATATATTAGAGAAGGATCTGGATCAATCATGAAACCGAGGATTACACCGGGCTCGTATTATGGTAAAAGTGGTGACAAATTCACGTTGACATGTCAAAGTAGAGAAGCATACAGGAGCATCGACTGGACGAGAAAGGACGGTCATTTATTACCATACAGTTCGAGTGTCGAGAATGCAGTCCTGACCGTATACGATGCGAAACCTGAAGACTCAGGAGTTTATGTTTGTACAGTGACAAGCTACTCGGGAACACGTGGAAACGAATCGGCCGTGGTATCCATCGCAACAGGAACCCAAGGGTAGGGATTGGTGGTGGTCTCTGTACATAATGCACCCATGCTTTGCTTTATAGCACAAATTAGTTATTATATTAAACATTTTGTCTCATTTTTTTTTACATTTAATATTTCGAGCTCAGAAGTAACAAATAATTCTTATCAAAACAGAAGAGTTTTATTTATTTTGCTGTGATATTTATTTTAGACAATAATTACCATATGATACAGCTTATTATCCTGCATGTTTGGTGTTGTATTTTTAGTGCCTTTCTCAACAATTTGTATAAGTGATGCAATGTTATTTCTTGAATTTTACCTTTTTGATATTTTTAATTCGTTCAAAACCACTTTATTAACTATTAATGTTAAGCAGGGCTTTTGTTTTAATATTGGAGTTGTTACATTTTTTTATTTTTATTTGTTCTTACATTATATTTTTTATTTCACATTTGTTTACGTTGTGCCAAAAGGAATGCACATAGTTTTCGTATTAGTGGGTGAAAATTTCTCATACCATTCATTCTGTTGGAAAAATCTTTCCATTGCACACTAAGCGGTCCTTTAAATATCAAAGATGGTAGACGGATGAAGAATCTCAAACTTTCAGTTGTTTAAAATTAGAGACGCACTGATTGGCTTATAATGCACATATTTTTAACGCTTTATAATTTTAATGTACCCAAGTGCGCTTTTATTTTTTTGTAATACATTAACTGCATTTCAGTCATTCACAATAAAATAATTTTTTACCTGTTGTACATTCATTTACTAATATAAAATTAAAAGCAGTAATTGGCATTACAGTAGACGCTCGATAGTGTGAACATCGCATAACGGAAACGGTGCATGATGTAACCAGCATATTAATTATGGTAAATCGCCGTAAAGATATCATCATCATAAGGTCGTCAGTCCTAAGACTGGTCGGGCACGCACCTCCACTCCTTCCTATCCTCAGCTAATATTCACATTTCCCTAAAACTAGAACAGCCCATATCCGTAACTATTTGCATTATTAACAGTAATCTAGTCTAGGTCCACCTCTATTCCTCTTAACTCCTGTTTCTGCCTCTAATATGTCCCTGACTAGACCTTCATGCCTGAGAAGGTGTCCTACTAACCTATCTCGCCTATTTCTTATTGACTTCCATAGAGTCCTCTGTTCTCTTACTCTTTATAATACCTCTTCGTTTCTAACCTTCTCTGTCCATGGTATCTTCATCATTCGCCGGTAACACCACATTTCGAACGCTTCTAACCTATTTTCCGCCGCGACCACCGTCCATAGTTTCGCACCCATACAGCGCCGCCCTCCAAATATATACCTTTAACAATCTTTTTCGAATTTTTAAATTAATCGTTCGCGATCGTAGAAGTGACTTCTTTTTATTAAAAGGGACTCCACCCTACGCTGTCCTCTGCTTTATGTGCAGATATATCCTTAAAAAAGTCAAGTCTTCATTTAAAGAAACGAATGTCGATTAAACTCAATAGTCGATATTTTTCCGTTGTTTTTGCGGCGTTGCTGTAAATCCCCGATAAATTTGGAACTTCCCCTGTCGTATTACGATAGATAGGTGCATAGTTCGTTGTTGATGGTTAGTTACCTGCGTTTTGCATATGTGACCTAAATAATTTTTTGTATCAGTACGTGAAACGTCGCTTTAAATGCTAGTCAAAAAATAAATAAGGGAAAAGCAGTTGCCGTTCTATGTGTTTGTTGCTGTTAATTGCAAATTACAATTGTTTGTTACCCAATAAATATAACATTCGTTAATGTGAACAAATCAACATCATTACTTTTTCTATCTGGTTCACGTCGTTTGGTGTCCACTGTAATGTTAATTCCCATACGATGGATTGAAAACAGATTAGTCTACTTTCTATCAAAGGCAGCAATTAATTATTATCTAATTAGTAACATTTTTGACCAGGTCCTATACATGAAAATTGAACTTTACTGTTACATTTTACATTTAACTAATACTGATTTTAGTATTAGCGTTTAAAATGATTTTTTAAAAGTTACTACATTTTCTTGAGACACAAATAATTTCTACAAAAAAATGTAAAAAACTTATTATTTTGAATTTTCCGGAGCATATTTGTTCGATTTGTAAATTAGAATGTGACTTTTTAGTTACGGTACAGATGTAAAGACAATTTTGATTTTCATGTAAACTGATCTCACAAGCGAGAAAATAGGACTAAAATATATTTTTTTCTTCATAACTTTGGATATTTTATTGTACTTCATTTGATACAGAGAATATCCAGAAGTTCGTATAGAGCCTCAGCGCCAAACAATTTCTCAAGGATCCACCGCCGAAATAGTTTGCAATGTTTCTGGTTTCCCTCCACCGACAATCAAGTGGACGAAAGTTGGAGACGCTTTACCACCCAACGCCCAACAAATCGGCTCAGTACTCCGTATCAATAATGTACAAATTTCTGATAGGGGCGTCTATGTTTGCGTCGCTTCAAACGATGTCGGTATCGCCCAAGCGTCATCGATTATCGAGATCGACCGTAAATATACTTAATTACTTAATTCTTGTTCTTTTCATGTTCATGTTTAACGTTTTAAAAGGTCGTGAAGCACCCGTAGTTGAAATATATCCGTCTAAAACTCAGACCGTCACGATCGGTAGCAGTGCCATTCTTCAATGCAGAGTTACCGCTGGAATTCCGCAACCTACCGTGGTTTGGAGTAGATCTAATGGATTGCCTTTAGGATCAACTGTTGAGCAACTTTCCAATGGAGTTTTAAAGTAGGCCAACTGTTTTATAAAATTATATTTTTATAGAAAAATAATGCTTAATAGTGAACATAGTAAAGTTCCGCATCTTTTGCAGATTCAATGCAATTGTAAACGAAGATAATGGTGAATACATTTGTACAGCAGAAAACGCCGCAGGAAAAGTAACAGCTGTTGCCAATATTGAAGTACAAACTGTTCCTGTTGTTACTTTAAGACCTTCTGGAACTGTTACTGTCCGGGAAAATGATTACGTTCGTTTGGAGTGTCAAGCAGAAGGATTCCCACTTCCAACTGTACAATGGTCGAAATATGTTCGAACTGAAGCCACCTTAAGGTATGTTTTTTCAAATTTTAACATTATATTGTTTCATATTTCATTAAAAGTTTATGCTGGTGAGTTTTTATTATCTTTGTAAAACGTATTACGTAATGATTTATGACAGCGATTCTTTAAAAATTTAGATAAGCTTAATAAACATGATTCAGAGAAATATTGGGAAAATATACTTATCCTGCTACAAATTTTGGAAATTATATAATGNCGTAGACATTTTTTTTTCAGCCAAACATACTTAGTTTCGTAACATATTAAGGGGAGTGGTTCAGAGCTAACCCTTCTTTAATGATTTTATTTTAATTTCTATTGCTCTGTTTACAAAAAATAAGCTGTTTTGCATGGCTTAAATTGTTATTGGCTTCGGAAAAAGCTAAGAAAATTTTACCTCCATTTAGGCAATGAGGTGGTATTCCAATGCAGAGACGAAGGTCCTTTAAGAGCGAGAGTGCAGTGGTCTAGAGGAAGCGGACTACCACTGCCTCCAGGTTCAAGGGACTTCAACGGACGTCTTGAAATACCGGATATTAAGTTGGAACATGCTGGATCTTACGTTTGTTCTGCAATTGGTTACCCATCCAGTACACCAGGAGCTTCTGTTTATGTCAATTTGCAAGTTGAAAAATGTAAGTATTTGATTTTTATTTCGATTTGTCTTTATTGGAACAATGTCTAGTTTATAATATAGAAAAAGTTTACTAAAGAGTTCCGATACAGTTATGTGTAGATTCTTCAAAATAATTCACCTTTATCCATTAACCAACTGAACGTTAAAATTTTTACCCGTACTATTTTTAACATGCAGCCGGAATAGCTACATTTGGGGATGGAATTAAGTTCCCACCGATTTTAAAATTTGGCAAATTGCCACCGATTGACACAGATTATAGAGGAACAGGTACTCATTTATTACTTTCTTTTCAAACACTTTGCGCAATTTGTCCTTATAAATAATATATTAAATCGGTATTATTATTTTCAACCCTTCGTGACGATATTTTGGTAAGAAAAGAGAAGTTAATATTTTCTCGACTCGGTGAAGCAAATAAAGAAACTCTTTCAGATATTATACCAACTGTTCGACCACCTCAAGCCTGTGGACTTCATGAAGCTACTTGCTCCAACGGTGACTGTATCTCCAAGCATTTGGTATGCGATGGAAAGTATGACTGTGCAGATGGGTCAGATGAAACTCGATGCAGTAGGTTCTTCGTTAATATAAGCAAAAACTGTTGATTATCGTTTGGTTGCGTGTGCTTTTTAGATCCGTTTGGTTGCGAACCAAACGAGTTCCGTTGCAGTAACAAAAGGTGTATCCTTAAGATTTGGATGTGCGATGGAGATGACGACTGCGGTGATGGTACCGATGAAGCCAACTGTGCCGCTAGTGCGCCAGGATCACAATGTCGTTACAGCGAATTCTCCTGTCATTCTGGAAACCAATGCATTCCCAAAAGCTTCCATTGCGATCACGAGAGAGATTGTATCGACGGTAGTGATGAAATTGGATGCTGTAGGTAGACGAAACGTTTAAAATTGCAGAGTATACTGAGTCAACTTTTTTAGCCTCTGTTGTGATATCAAAACCACCCCCGCCTATGATAACATTGAATGTTGGAGAATTGTTTACTATCGAATGTACTGCAGTGGCCATCCCCACTCCGGAAATTGTTTGGCGCCTTAACTGGGGACATATTCCTGAAAAATGTACAACTGTCAGTAACGGAGGTGTTGGCGTTCTTACTTGCCCAGATATTCAAATAGCTGATCAAGGCGCTTACTCTTGTGAAGCTATTAACATCCGAGGGACTGTTTTCGCCGTACCTGATACCATCTTGGTCGTTAACTCAGGTGCTCCCGCTTGCCCAAGAGGCTACTTTAATAACCAAGCATCACGTGAAAGTGATTGCATTCCCTGTTTCTGCTTTGGTGCTACTACAGAATGTCGATCGGCAGATCTGTTCACATACCAAGTTAGTTTTCTAAAATTCTTAAATCCTTTCTCAGTTAGCACAAGATTTGATTTTTAATTTTAGCTTCTACCTCCTTTCGACTCTCACCGATACGTTGGTGTTGGAGTAGATCCATATTCAAAAGTTATCGACATCAGAAATGAACCCATTTATCGAGGCAACGAGCCCAGACTAACTCCCGTAGGAAGAAATGGAGTACAAGCGTCACTACCATACGCTCAACTATCGCAACCAAATGTTCTTCCATATTTTGTAATGCCCGAAAGCTTTCACGGTAATCAGCTGAAAAGTTATGGAGGTTTCCTTAAATACAATCTGCGCTACGAAGGATATGGAGAGCCTACATCCACTCATCCTACAATTATCCTTGTCGTAAGTGTTTTAGACGTAGTCGTAAAACTTATACCATCAAAATTATGGAATTTTCTTAAATCCTTCTTTCTTTTCTAGGGAAATGGATACACTTTACTTTATTATAGTAATGAAAATATTAGGCCATACCATAACGTTTCCGCGCGCTTCTTTGCTGGGGAACGTTGGGTAAAAAGAACAGAAACGTCACCGGAAACTCAAGCAACAAGAGAAGAAATCATGATGGCTTTAGAAAATGTCGAAAACATTTTAATTAAATTGCAATACGTGCAATCCGATAATTTAGAAACAACTTTGTCAGACATCGAAATGGACTCTGCTGCAGTACCAGATGCAGGTCAAGGTGCTGCACTTTATGTGGAAGAATGCAAATGTCCCGTAGGATATACAGGACTTTCTTGCGAGGTAATTTATTCTAAATTTGTTATTGATGCAATTCAATTCAAGTGGTTTATTTTTTGAAGGATTGTGCGCCAGGATATACAAGACATAGATCGGGACCGTGGTTGGGACAATGTTACAAAGAAGTTGAGACCTGTCCCCTTGGAACGTACGGGGATACATCAAGAGGAATTCCTTGTGAAGTTTGCCCGTGTCCTCTCACAAATCCTAGCAATCAGTATGTCCAAAGGTTTCAATTACATACTCCATGGAAATACTTTCATTTGTGTATTTGCAGATTTGCTCGCACTTGCTCTCTAGATTCTGATGGCGACGTGACTTGTGATTGTCCTGTAGAATACGTTGGAAGACGTTGTCAACAATGCGCTCCTGGTTACACCGGAAATCCTTTGATTCCTGGAGACTCCTGTAAACCAATAACTTCAATCTGTCATCCCGAAGGATCACTTAGTCTTCAAACCGATGACAGGGGATTATGTCAATGCAAGGTAGGACAAATATTTCGTCAACTATAGGCATATTTTTATAACACATATTTAATTTTAAAAGTGTACATATCTATGTAATATTCTTGTTTAACTTTGAAAATGTTTATTTTCCTGCTTTCTTAATCGTCATAAAATCATCTTGTATGTAAGTATTTAATCAAGTACAAGAATTATGAATCGTGTTCATATTATTTATTGTTATTGGGTCGTTGTTTTTATATACAACTTTATTTTAGCAAAATACGTACGGTCCAACTTGTGCAACTTGCAAGCCAAATACATTCCATCTAAGTAGCGAAAATCAATTTGGTTGTATAGCCTGCTTCTGTATGGGTGTCACCCAAGAGTGCTCTAGTTCCAACTGGTATAGGAGTTCTGTATGTACGATGAAAATTTGAACTATTCCACATTTTTAATGGTTCATTTTCTTATAGATAACAACTGCTTTTACATCATCGAGGAGTGACTTTAAACTATTAGCATCTCTCAACAGATCAGCCCTCATAACCGAAGGAATAAACGTTGAACCAGACCGAGGAGAAATTGTCTATAGCAATTTCCAAACACCTGACGTTTATTATTGGGTGTTACCACCCCGATATCTAGGAGATAAGGTGTCTTCTTATGGAGGTCACCTCAAATATTCCATCAGATACATTCCGACCCCTGGAGGCTACTCCAAAAACAATGCGCCCGATGTCGAACTCATAAGCGTATGAAAAATGAAACAAATAACAAAATTTTCGATAATTTTGGCGTACCTTTCAGGAAAATGAAATCAGTCTTTTATATTACGGAAGGGATTCGCCACAAGGTAGCGGACACCATAACTTCTCCATACCCATCTTGGAACAGTACTGGCAACGGTCAGATGGTCAAGTAGCTGACAGAGAGCATCTTCTTCAGGCCTTAGCAGATGTGAAAGCCATACTTATTAAAGCTACATACACTACAAACTCATACGAATCAAGGTAAGTCGATTTCATCCTTAACATTTTTTGAACATTTTTTCTATGTTCATGTTCTTCGGTTAGCTTATCATCGGTTTCCCTGGACACAGCTGAAGATAGAAATACTGGTAGGGAAAGGGCTGTAGCTGTTGAACAGTGTAAATGTCCGCAAGGCTACAGAGGATTGTCTTGCGAAGATTGCGACATTGGATGGACCCGAGCTGGTGAAGGCATTTATCTTGGATTGTGTACGCCATGTTCCTGCAATGGTCACTCTGGGGAATGTGACCCTGAATCGGGAGATTGTCTGGTAAGCTATTAGTAGACGACAACACGATTTGGAAGTTAATGTAAAACCGATTTTACAGAAAACTGAATGAATAGTTCGACAATAGCTTATTATTCGCTTCTATTTTCCAGAACTGTAGAGACCACACAACTGGTCCGAACTGCGAGTCATGTTTGCCAGGGTACACAATGGATGCTGCAACAGGCACCTGCAGGTACCTATCGTCTGAGGGACACACTCGTTGTGATTATTGTAATGAAGCTGGTATTGCCGAACAATGCGTGGACAACAACTGCCGGTGCAAGGTACAAAATGAATTTGTTGTTCTTCAGAAAAAAACCTAAGGGTTTATGTTTCCTTCTCTAGAGCAACGTAGAGGGTGATAGGTGCGATCGCTGCCGTCAAGGAACTTTCGGCTTTAATACTTCTCGATCTTTTGGATGTCAGGAATGCTTCTGTTCTGGAGTCAGTTCTGAATGTAGCGAGAGTTACTTCTACATCGAACAAATTCCGAGTCAAGTATTTGATGATAATCACGGATTCGTTTTGACTGACGAGTACGGTTTTTAAACACAAATATGTATATTTTTTGCATTATTTTATGGTCTTTTATAGGAATCAGCGGGAAAGAATAACATCTGATTTTTCGCTGGACGTTGCAAATAATAGAATCAGTTACAACTTCCGGTACGGGGACACGCAAAGATGGTACTGGGCGTTGCCATCCATTTTCACTGGAAATCAAGTTAGATCTTATGGTGGACGACTCGAATTCATTATAAACTACAGCCAGTCCTTTGGCGGAAGATATGTCCCTGATAAGGACGTTATCATTTCCGGAAATGGTATTAACATCTTCTGGAGTCGCCCAGGGGAATTTTATCCAGATAGAGACAACGTAAATAAGTTTGTTGTTGAGTGTTAAAATTCAGACGTGTTACTTCTGATTATTTTCAGTCTGTTTCTGTGGTGTTAAGTGCCGATGAAAACTGGCAGAGATTAGATTACCGTCAAGGTCCTCGTCCAGCATCGCGTCAAGACATCCTTACAGTTTTGTCGAACATTGAAGCCATTCTCATTCGCGCTTCATTATCCACGGAAACAACATCTTCTTATATTAGTGATGTCGTTTTGGACACTGCTGTAGACAATCCTACCGGCCAGGCCAGAGCTACCAACGTCGAAATATGTAGATGTCCACCGGTACGTTCTATTATTAAATCCATTTAAAAATTAATTGAAATAGTGACTTAAAATGAGTACCTATGTATCATAATATTGATACTTTTGTTGCTGTAGAGCAATAACAAATATCACTTTTTATTTAAGGGATACCGTGGTACTTCATGTGAATCGTGCGCTGCTGGATACTACAGAGATAACAGACCTTCCACAAATGGGGCTCAATTGTATGGTAGCTGCTCTCCCTGCCCTTGTAACAGGAACGAAGAAAGCTGTAATTTGGCGCCCAATGGGGATGTAATTTGCAACTGCCGACAAGGATTCCACGGAAGATACTGCGAAACAACGGGTAAGGTTTCTGCCTGATTCTTTTTCGTCATTTTAATACTTGCATGATTAAACTTTAACAATTTTTATTTTTGTTATGGTGCACTACAAATGGATTCTATTGTTTGAGCAGAGACGTTTTTGTTTTGAAATTTTATCCTTTTGATACAAATGTAGTCCAAATTAAACTCAAACTAATAAAATGGAAAGAATTGATAATAAATATTGTGAAAATCCTGAATGTGATACTTAATAGGTGAAGATGGCTTAATGCTGGAAATAACGCCAGCGTATGTAGAAGGGCGTATAGGCTCGGATATAATGCTCAATTGCAAATACAAATATACACAGCGCCTTCAGCTAGAGGTTTCGAATGCAACGTTGCCTGTCTATAACGTTTCCGAAATTTTGGAGGAAAATGACAATGGTTACGGGGCTAGCATGATTTTCTTCGTTAAAATAACGGAACCGTCTAACGTTGTTACTTGCGTTGTTAAGAATATGGAAAATTATGTTGTAGGAATAATAACCTCAAGGCTACACGCAGGTTTGCAGAGATTCAATCTGTAGATCGCTTTTGTTTATATATTTGTCTTCGTCCCTTTATATTTACTAAGGGTGGTGGTGGCAGTTGTAAACTACGCATTTCACTTTCGGCAATATTTGTTTGTTTCAAAACATTTTCTCCACAAAAATTTAAATTTTTAAACACAGAACTACCATTTTCTAATTTCGTAAATTAAATGAGAAATTAATGATACCAATTACATAAAACGATTTTCAATTTACTTGTTTTTCTCAGTATTAATTAAAAAGATAATTAAAAAAAGATCTTAAAGCAAGGCAAATAGAATTTAGAGATTTTTTAGAGTTGCATAATCTGACTTTATTCCCATATTGAGGAACATGTATATTTGTGTAGCTTGTGACGTTAATTTTCTTGTTATTCGTGTTAACTGTTTTGTTGTAAAGTTTCCAGCATAGAATTTAGATAATTAACATTTTAGTTATATGTTACTGTTTTATAATCTGAAATAATTCCACTAAAGTACATGTTTTCTATCATTATTTTAAAATTTAAAATTTTTCTGAAGGTCCTGGACCTTCTCCACCTCCCCCTGAACCGCCAACATCGCGTCCACACGAACCGCAAATATACGTAAGGGTTGAAACACCTATCATACACATCAAAGAAATAGGAAGCACTGTGCATCTCAAATGCGAAGCCAGGTCTCTTACTTCACCATCTGTAAGTAGTAAAATTTATTTATGAAATGCAATACATAAAATCAACATTAAATTTTACTCGATTTTACAGAGATCTGTAGTAATACACTGGCTGAAAGAAGGGGGTGAATTGCCCTATGATCGATTCATAGATGATGCGCGCGGCCTTTTGGTGATACGGTCTGTTAGAGTCTCTGACTCGGGTAGATACATCTGTGAGGCTTCAGATGGGGTTGAAGTAGTCACTGACTATGTAACATTGCACGTAGGGGACGGTAAGTGTTTGTTTCTAATATTAAAAGATTAATGTTTTTATTAAAGAGTACATTGTTTTCTTCTAACATGCAGCTATTAAGGCTAGTCAAATAAATGCTCCAGGTACTACCTTGTTAACTTTTATAACTTTATAATTATTTAATTTAACTTCTTAATGCTTTGAAAAATAGAAAAATAATTAAATATTATTGTGTACCCACAGGAAATGAACCCGTAGCTCCAAGAGTTTCGATATATCCCGAAACATTAGACATAACTGAAGGTGAAGAAATAACGCTTCGTTGTACATCATCCGGAGTACCAGCACCAAATCTCACGTGGGTCAAAAGAACAGGAGATGCTTACAGTAATTTGGTGAGTTCAATAAGAATTTTTTTCAGAATAGATAAGTATTCAACTTGGGTTTTCTTTACTTTTCCAGCAAAGTATATCACCAGGAGTTATTCAAATTCCTTTTGCTACGAAAAATGACGAGGGAGATTACGAATGTATTGCCACAAATGAAAAAGGTACCGATCGTTTTGTGGCCCGCGTATATATTAGAGAAGGATCTGGATCAATCATGAAACCGAGGATTACACCGGGCTCGTATTATGGTAAAAGTGGTGACAAATTCACGTTGACATGTCAAAGTAGAGAAGCATACAGGAGCATCGACTGGACGAGAAAGGACGGTCATTTATTACCATACAGTTCGAGTGTCGAGAATGCAGTCCTGACCGTATACGATGCGAAACCTGAAGACTCAGGAGTTTATGTTTGTACAGTGACAAGCTACTCGGGAACACGTGGAAACGAATCGGCCGTGGTATCCATCGCAACAGGAACCCAAGGGTAGGGATTGGTGGTGGTCTCTGTACATAATGCACCCATGCTTTGCTTTATAGCACAAATTAGTTATTATATTAAACATTTTGTCTCATTTTTTTTTACATTTAATATTTCGAGCTCAGAAGTAACAAATAATTCTTATCAAAACAGAAGAGTTTTATTTATTTTGCTGTGATATTTATTTTAGACAATAATTACCATATGATACAGCTTATTATCCTGCATGTTTGGTGTTGTATTTTTAGTGCCTTTCTCAACAATTTGTATAAGTGATGCAATGTTATTTCTTGAATTTTACCTTTTTGATATTTTTAATTCGTTCAAAACCACTTTATTAACTATTAATGTTAAGCAGGGCTTTTGTTTTAATATTGGAGTTGTTACATTTTTTTATTTTTATTTGTTCTTACATTATATTTTTTATTTCACATTTGTTTACGTTGTGCCAAAAGGAATGCACATAGTTTTCGTATTAGTGGGTGAAAATTTCTCATACCATTCATTCTGTTGGAAAAATCTTTCCATTGCACACTAAGCGGTCCTTTAAATATCAAAGATGGTAGACGGATGAAGAATCTCAAACTTTCAGTTGTTTAAAATTAGAGACGCACTGATTGGCTTATAATGCACATATTTTTAACGCTTTATAATTTTAATGTACCCAAGTGCGCTTTTATTTTTTTGTAATACATTAACTGCATTTCAGTCATTCACAATAAAATAATTTTTTACCTGTTGTACATTCATTTACTAATATAAAATTAAAAGCAGTAATTGGCATTACAGTAGACGCTCGATAGTGTGAACATCGCATAACGGAAACGGTGCATGATGTAACCAGCATATTAATTATGGTAAATCGCCGTAAAGATATCATCATCATAAGGTCGTCAGTCCTAAGACTGGTCGGGCACGCACCTCCACTCCTTCCTATCCTCAGCTAATATTCACATTTCCCTAAAACTAGAACAGCCCATATCCGTAACTATTTGCATTATTAACAGTAATCTAGTCTAGGTCCACCTCTATTCCTCTTAACTCCTGTTTCTGCCTCTAATATGTCCCTGACTAGACCTTCATGCCTGAGAAGGTGTCCTACTAACCTATCTCGCCTATTTCTTATTGACTTCCATAGAGTCCTCTGTTCTCTTACTCTTTATAATACCTCTTCGTTTCTAACCTTCTCTGTCCATGGTATCTTCATCATTCGCCGGTAACACCACATTTCGAACGCTTCTAACCTATTTTCCGCCGCGACCACCGTCCATAGTTTCGCACCCATACAGCGCCGCCCTCCAAATATATACCTTTAACAATCTTTTTCGAATTTTTAAATTAATCGTTCGCGATCGTAGAAGTGACTTCTTTTTATTAAAAGGGACTCCACCCTACGCTGTCCTCTGCTTTATGTGCAGATATATCCTTAAAAAAGTCAAGTCTTCATTTAAAGAAACGAATGTCGATTAAACTCAATAGTCGATATTTTTCCGTTGTTTTTGCGGCGTTGCTGTAAATCCCCGATAAATTTGGAACTTCCCCTGTCGTATTACGATAGATAGGTGCATAGTTCGTTGTTGATGGTTAGTTACCTGCGTTTTGCATATGTGACCTAAATAATTTTTTGTATCAGTACGTGAAACGTCGCTTTAAATGCTAGTCAAAAAATAAATAAGGGAAAAGCAGTTGCCGTTCTATGTGTTTGTTGCTGTTAATTGCAAATTACAATTGTTTGTTACCCAATAAATATAACATTCGTTAATGTGAACAAATCAACATCATTACTTTTTCTATCTGGTTCACGTCGTTTGGTGTCCACTGTAATGTTAATTCCCATACGATGGATTGAAAACAGATTAGTCTACTTTCTATCAAAGGCAGCAATTAATTATTATCTAATTAGTAACATTTTTGACCAGGTCCTATACATGAAAATTGAACTTTACTGTTACATTTTACATTTAACTAATACTGATTTTAGTATTAGCGTTTAAAATGATTTTTTAAAAGTTACTACATTTTCTTGAGACACAAATAATTTCTACAAAAAAATGTAAAAAACTTATTATTTTGAATTTTCCGGAGCATATTTGTTCGATTTGTAAATTAGAATGTGACTTTTTAGTTACGGTACAGATGTAAAGACAATTTTGATTTTCATGTAAACTGATCTCACAAGCGAGAAAATAGGACTAAAATATATTTTTTTCTTCATAACTTTGGATATTTTATTGTACTTCATTTGATACAGAGAATATCCAGAAGTTCGTATAGAGCCTCAGCGCCAAACAATTTCTCAAGGATCCACCGCCGAAATAGTTTGCAATGTTTCTGGTTTCCCTCCACCGACAATCAAGTGGACGAAAGTTGGAGACGCTTTACCACCCAACGCCCAACAAATCGGCTCAGTACTCCGTATCAATAATGTACAAATTTCTGATAGGGGCGTCTATGTTTGCGTCGCTTCAAACGATGTCGGTATCGCCCAAGCGTCATCGATTATCGAGATCGACCGTAAATATACTTAATTACTTAATTCTTGTTCTTTTCATGTTCATGTTTAACGTTTTAAAAGGTCGTGAAGCACCCGTAGTTGAAATATATCCGTCTAAAACTCAGACCGTCACGATCGGTAGCAGTGCCATTCTTCAATGCAGAGTTACCGCTGGAATTCCGCAACCTACCGTGGTTTGGAGTAGATCTAATGGATTGCCTTTAGGATCAACTGTTGAGCAACTTTCCAATGGAGTTTTAAAGTAGGCCAACTGTTTTATAAAATTATATTTTTATAGAAAAATAATGCTTAATAGTGAACATAGTAAAGTTCCGCATCTTTTGCAGATTCAATGCAATTGTAAACGAAGATAATGGTGAATACATTTGTACAGCAGAAAACGCCGCAGGAAAAGTAACAGCTGTTGCCAATATTGAAGTACAAACTGTTCCTGTTGTTACTTTAAGACCTTCTGGAACTGTTACTGTCCGGGAAAATGATTACGTTCGTTTGGAGTGTCAAGCAGAAGGATTCCCACTTCCAACTGTACAATGGTCGAAATATGTTCGAACTGAAGCCACCTTAAGGTATGTTTTTTCAAATTTTAACATTATATTGTTTCATATTTCATTAAAAGTTTATGCTGGTGAGTTTTTATTATCTTTGTAAAACGTATTACGTAATGATTTATGACAGCGATTCTTTAAAAATTTAGATAAGCTTAATAAACATGATTCAGAGAAATATTGGGAAAATATACTTATCCTGCTACAAATTTTGGAAATTATATAATGATTCAATTTGTCTTTGACTATAGCAATGTTGATGCATTCCTACAACCTAGCACGCAAAGTCTAACAAAAGAATTACCAAGTTCAGCAATTTATGAAATAAATCGTGTCAAGTCCGCCGATCAAGGATCGTATAGTTGTCAAGGACGAAATTCTGCAGGAGTTAGCGAGGGTCGCGTCTATCTTATCGTGGAATCGTATCCAACCCGTGGAGATACACCTGGTAAAATAATTACCGCTTTTAATGTTCATAAATCATAAAATTTGGAATAGAATTACATTAGTTTTTCATAATTATCCTGTATTAACATCGTATAATAACACTTGTTTACAACGTACCTATATGTTAATTATTATTAATTATGCTCATTGTTGATGGTCTGTAAATAAGTGTAATTGGGCGGTGTATTTATTCTTTATTCTTCATACTTAATTAATCAATTCATTTTTATTCCATTTTGCCTGTCTACTAATCTGGCTAACCTGTTACAACAGCTTCGAAAGGTAAGTTTTCTCATTTTACATGATAAACCTAAAATCATATTAATTAAAATTAATGTCTAACTATCTGAAATTTCTCTGAAACTCGGAGAAAACTAATTTCTTTTTTATAATCGCAATTTAATGACGAAATTTGTTTTCTATCGCGAAAGATATTCTCAGTCAAATAATAATCTGCCTTAGTGATAGTTTTAGGGAACAAAATTGACTCGTCAATGGCACATATGTAAGAAAAACACGTAACATTTTCTTGAAGTGTTTAATTTTACTGTTTCTATGATTTTCATTATATTTATCCCATTTGTTACATAGATAAAATGTATTAATTTCTTATCAGTATTTGATTTATTTGATACCAATTAAAGGTGAAGATGCTGGGGCTGGAAATGATGACTATCCACCATCTAGACCTCCACCATACAATCCCGATTATAAATCGGGAAATGAAGACTCTTCAAAACCGTTAGTGTTTGTTGCCCCTGTTGGAACACGCGCAGAATTAAGATGTCAAACCAGCAATTTAGGTAGTTTCTTAATCTTGATCAGATCGTCGAATATTACAAAAGCAAAAATATTTTATAGGCAACGAAAACGTTTACTTAAATTGGATACGCAGTGATAACGCCTCTTTACCACTTTATGCAAGAGTTGAACAGAGAGGAGGAGTACTGGTGATCGACAATGTTCAGAAAGCCGATGCAGGGGAATATAGATGTCTAGGGGTTCATAATAACAACGTCATATTTAGTTTGGGCACAATACTAGATGTAACAGGTGATAATTTTTAATGAAATATGAATAATTCTACAAAATATTGGAAACAATAATGCCTAAAATTTTGTAAAGCGTGGGAATATAAACTGCATTACATTACGAGCGGATCCCTAATTTTTTCGATTACTGGATATTTTGTCCTACAATTTACGAACGATTTACTTTCTGGAATCAAGATCATGTGAACCAATTTTTCAGCAAAGAACAATATGATATTTTCATCATCTTCATTAGAGCTACTTCAAAATCCCATGAGCCTTCATATGCACGAGAGGATTTGCATTCAAATCGTGCATTACGAAAACGTCGACTCCGTCGTTAACCATCTTATACAAGATGAGATAGACCTCCTTATAAACTGTGAACACTGACAATCAATGTCGATGAACGGGAGGAGTTTTGCCACTGCGAAACTCGAGGCCAAGGCTCATGAAATTCTGAACTACCTCTACCTTTAAAAATTTCCTGTCGTAATATTTGCTGAAAAGGTTTTCTCGATTTCTGCCTCCAGAAAGTAGAACCTTGTGGTAATTCTACATGTGGGGCACCAGACAAAAATCGTCCCAAAATTTTTTTATTAGTAAAAAAAGGCGTGAGGTAAAAGTCCCTGACAATTGTTAACCTATTTAGAACCTCCAAGGATCACATTGGATCCTCCAAGACAAATAGTGCGTCCTGGCGACAATGTGTACATACAGTGTTCTGCTACTGGTAAACAGCCAATCTCAATATCTTGGTCAGCTTTGAATAGATCCATGCCGGCGTCAGTTTATGCTCAAGAAGGACATTTGCAGTTCAGAGGAATTCAAAATTCAGATGCTGGACGTTACCGATGTAGTGCTACCAATGTTGTCGGTGAAGCCGATGCTGTAGCAGAAGTTATAGTAGAAGGTAAACGAGAGCACACGAAAGTCATTCAGTTGTAACGAAATTTATCCTGTATTTGTCAGAACGTGCAAGAGGACCATTAGTTACTGCCGAAAATCGAGAACAATCTGCGGTTGTTGGCAGCTCAATCACTTTACGTTGTGAAATTCATAGTTCTGAACGTCCATTGATGCGCTGGTACAGGGAAAATAATCACCTTCCGGAATCTGTACAAATCAGTGGAGAATATTTGAGAATAAATAATTTGCAGTTTGCCGATGCCGGGCGCTACATTTGCGAAATATCAGGAGATAGCGGAATATCGAGCGATTACATTAATTTACAAGTAACAGGTTAGCGCACTTTCTGTTCATGTAGTAGATTGATTTAGCTCTTACTTGACGAAAATCCATAATAAATAAATACGAAAGCAATTTAAAGACGTTCACTTAACGTTTTATTGTTTCATTACAAAACAAAAAACATAGCAAACGTTTCGCTAATCGTTGGTTTCATCAGACTATGATTATCTACCTAGCATATAAAACTGAGTTGTTTTATTATCTATCGATCCTTAAATAACAGTACTAAAGAATAGGCAGAGGGAGAGGAAGTTTATAGAAACATTGTCACTTCACCTTTCTTTTAATGTTGTTAGAACAACTCAGTTTTATTATATGTACCGGAAGATGAAGCCAAATTTTAACGAAACATCCGTTGTGGCTTTTGTTTTGTAACAAAACAGTAAAATCTTTAAATTGTTTTCATAATTATTCACTTTTTCTTTTTTGAGCCCCTATAAATAGGATCGATTGAATAAAAGCAGACTTCTGCGAAATTCTTTTTCTTACTTCTGACTGTAAAGGTGTCTTCTTTATATATATACATATTTTTTTATTTTTGTTTTATTTATTTCGGTTCGTTCAAATCATTACTTGACCAATTAGAAACGGACAAAGGGTGCAGTCATGGAGAATGGAGATGTTCCGATGGCACGTGTATACCTTTAAGTTTCATATGCGACAAAAAACCAGATTGCCCGGACCGATCTGACGAATTCAATTGCATCGATAGAAAACGAAGGGGTTTGTTCTCATAAAAAAAAAACTACCTGTTTTTTCTAGCTCTCTTCGTGTCGTCCTCCTCGCCACTGTGGCTGGTTTCGGGATGGGGTAGTTTTAGACCCTTTTTTCCTCTGAGGTTAGACAGAAACGACTTTTAATTTATAACATATATATTTTGATAAATATCCCCATAAAATGTACAAGTCATACAGCTTTTCCTTCCCTGATAGTATTAGACTGGACTTCGAAGTTCACTTATTATCATAATGTNATATAGTTAATAAGACGTTTGATGACTACAATTTTAGTATTACAAGCCCTAGACAAAAAATTTCAGTCTCTCTCCAGTCTTTAAGAGTCTTTCAACGTCTCTGAGAGCGTCTCTCACAGTCTTTCACAGTCTCTCAGTTATTGTCTAGGTGTTTTTATGGATCTCCCACAGTCTCTATATGAGAGACTCGAACGATAAAATTGTTAATTCAGCGATTCGAGTCTCTCATAGAAAGACTGGGATCTCTGAAATATGTTGAACTTTTTACCATGTCTATCGAACCACCACTTATTGAGAGATTCGAGTCTCTTGTTCAGAGATTCGAGTCTCTCGTTCAGAGACTGGATACGAAACGAAGATCTCTCTATGAGCGACTCGAGTCTCTCGTTCAGAGACGCTAAACAGTTTTTTTGACAGTCTCTCTCTGCGAAATCAGAGAGACTCGATGAGAGACGGAGACTCGAGTCTCGCTTTCAGAGACTCTGAGAGACTGAACATTTTTATCTCTGGAGTAAATTATAATCCAAAAATATCTGGGGTCAAAATTGCCCAGTCTAGCACTACCCTTCTACAAATCTTCGCTTATAAAGAGTCAACTTCTAGGTATTACTTTACTTTGTTTGGGATTAGATTTTTAGTAGATTTAGTGAATTTTGTGTCTTTCTTCTTCTTCAATTTGACTTTTATGTATTTCTAAAATAAATAGGCCCCAGTTCATTTGAAAAATACAGTTTCTGTCGAACCTCATGAGATCGCAATGTTTTCCAGCTTTAGATGTATGTTTATTAATTGACAGTGATTTCGTTTAGCTTCCGTATCTATTGTATCTAAATTGTGTCGTAAATATTAAGCTCATCAGCATTCCGTGTAGCGAATTAAACTTGTAGCGTAAGCTTTAATTTGTACAACTTAATACCCATAAAAACCATACAGTACCTACTAATTACTTGTTAAAACAAAACTTCGTCAGTGTTGTACTGTATGAGAAGTGGTTTTCAAAATGGCTTCAGCTTGGAAGTTTAATTTTCTTATTGCCTTGTTCTATTTCGGATACCTACGCTTTCAAATTATTAGACATAATTCTCTCCAATCTGTAGTTGTTTTGGGTTTATTTGTTAGTTTGAAATACTTTATAAAAGATAATGCAAATTGCTCAAGGAGATTCATTTGTCAGATCCGAATCCCGAGTCAAATCAGGAGGTATTCATCTCATCTTCATCACCAGTAAGTCGCATCGGAGATAATTTGGACTTAAACTGTTATTCGAGAACTCCCGAAGTGCAAGTTGTATCTTGGAGTAAACTGTCTGGTCCTTTAACGGACAATATCCAACGTAGCGGGGGTTTCCTCCGTATCTCACGATTGAGACCAGAAAATGCCGGAATTTATCGTTGTCTGGCCAGATATCGTCAACAATATATTCACAAAGATTACACCGTAGATATCGTCGGTTAGTAGAGATATCAGTTTAATGGAACATGTCAACAGTGTGATTTAATCGGCTTTAAATCTTAAGAATGAACTTACAATACTACTTCTCCTTCTAAACTATTTAACAATATTAAATATTTTCTGTTGTCGTTCTTGTAGTAGTGTCATGTTTATAGAACTCCTTTAATTAACAAACGCTCGCTCTTAATTTTAACCCAGCTAACAACCGAATGACGTCTCACCAACTTTAATAAAGAATGGCTATGGATGATTAACATCGAAAATAGTCTTCTATAATTTGCGGGGTTTGTCGTTGACGAATAATTAACCGGTAGTTAACGATAATTTTGTTATAGATTCCGCTACTGATAATGTACAGAGCGAAGAGCCAATCGAAACCAAAAGTGCGCCTCAAGGATCGACAGTTGTGATGAATTGTCGCACCGATCTTCCACCACCAGTGTCGTATACGTGGTCAAAATCTAAAGGGGCCATGCCCGAAAATGTTAACATTAACAGCGTAAGACTATTCAAAACCAACATTTCCACTTTGTAGTAAAGTCAATATTACTTTTCTTCAGCGTACCATTGAAATAGACAGTGTTCGTGACGTCGATGCTGGAATTTACATCTGCAATGCTGACAACGGAGATCAATCAATCGATATTCCAACCGTTTTAGTCGTTACCGGAATAGTACCGTTCTTTTCCCAAACTCCTAACAGTTACATAGCATTACCTACTATCCCCGATCACTACCTACAATTCAGCTTCGAGATTTCGTTCAAACCAGAAACTCCCAACGGTTTACTTCTCTACAATAGCAACAACAAGGCTTCCCACAAATTGTTCATTTCGTTAGCGTTAGTTGAAGGAATTCCCGAATTCAAATTTAACTTGGGCGAAGGAATTACCACTGTGAGATCTAGCAAACCATTATCATTAGGCAAATGGCATACGGTGAAAGTAACAAGAAACAGGAAGAAGGCAGTTATGCATATAGATGGTGAAGAAACGGTTGTTGGGCATTCTGAAGGAAAATCTATGGGACTTGTCCTTACCGAACACTTATACCTGGGTGGTGTTCCTGACTTGACCGAAATATCTGAAAATGTTGGAATTGAAGACGGATTCGTTGGTATATTGACAACTTTTCAAAAGTGCACTATTTGGTGTTTAATAATGGTATCTCTTTCAGGTTGTATTAGCCGCTTTAAAATTGGTCATGCACATCAGGATATACTTAAGGAAGCTATTACAAAAGAAGGAATAACCACCTGTGAAACGTGCACAGACAATCCATGTGAGAACCAAGGCGTTTGTCAAGAAGCACTTAACAAAGAAGGATTTACTTGTATTTGCCGGTCAGGATATGGAGGACGTACTTGCAATAAAGGCGAAAAAGAATCTTGCACACCAAGTAAGATCTCCCAAACGTAGTTGCTTACAATTTTCTGATAGCAACATAAACATTCAATTGTGTTAAATAAATTAATAAAATTAATTGTTAAGGTTCTTGTGGAAGTGGAAAATGTATCGATACCGCTCATGGATACGAATGTTTATGTCCAATGGGAACAGCTGGGGAACGTTGTGAAAATCAAATAGAAATTGTGGAGCCCGCTTTTCAAGACGACGCGTACATAGCATATCCAACACCCCGACTACAAAGACGACTTAAAGTTTCACTAAAATTTAAGCCCACTGATTTACGAGATGGTATTCTTCTTTATTGCAGTGAAAGTGAAGAAGGACACGGAGATTTCGCAAGTTTATCAGTAAAAGATAAACATTTGGAATTCAGATTTGATGTTGGCAGCGGTAAGCACTTACATAGTTCTGACGTTCTAAACTTTTTCGATATCTCCTGCTGTGGTCCATGGAATTTCGTTGTTCAAAGCGTTTCATCTTTCTTTGCTTACGACATCTTTAATGATGACAAGTTACTTACTAGTCATCATAAAGTAAAGTAAACATCGACGAAATGTTTAGAAAAGTAAAATTTCGTGGGCTGCCTACGATAAAAAGCTGCGCATGACATGAAAGCTCAGGATTTACTTTGCGACAACCTTTTCATCTATCCATATTTTAATAGGTCCGATTATTGTGAGAAGCGAAAAGAGGATTAAGGAAGGGGAATGGTTAGCGGTTACTGCAAGTAAAATCTTGAACGAAGGACGTCTCCTTGTTAACGGAGATCCTCCAGTTTCTTCCAGGATTCCAGGAACTCACAAAGCCCTAACGTTACATACACCTCTATTTGTTGGCGGAGTGGATAAGCATAATGTCAAAGTTAACGATGGTGTCGGTGTAAAAACTGGATTCACCGGATGCATTTCTGAGGTACTAAATGGTTTTAATGGGTTTAAATTCAATTTAAATGTTTATTTAATTTATTAGATAAGCGTTTCTGGGTTGGATTTGAATATAGTGAAGTCCGCCACAGATTCAGCTAATGTTCAAGACTGTAGCACGATTGGTACAGAATCAAATTTTAAAAATAACGACGTTTCGTACAGCCACGAAGTTCCACCGCCATTAATTACCAGAACGCCGTGTTCAAGTGGACCTTGTAGAAATGATGGAGAATGCCACGATGTTTCGTCTACCGATTACTTCTGCACGTGTAGAAATGGCTACAGGTAAGGATAGACTTTTAAAAGTATATTGGAGTCTAACTATAAACATAAATCATACAATTTCAGAGGTCGTCACTGTGAGGTAGCTCCTAATCTTTGCGAACAACTAAATCCGTGTCAAAACGGAGGAACTTGTAATGGAACAACCACGGCATATACATGCGATTGTCCTTTGACTTATAGTGGTACCAACTGCGAAGAACGTGAGTATTTTGCCATTTTTTTATTGGAATAGGAAAATAAATTTTGTCTCCTATTAGGTGCTGACATCAGACAGGAAGTTCATTTTAATGGAAACGGTTATTTGGAATTAAATAAATCTCTTTGGGTTTCCGATAAATTCGACGAATCAGATGTGATCGCCTTTGAATTATCGACCAATTCCAGTAATGGGCTTGTGTTCTGGCATGGACAAACACCTCAGGAAGGCGGAGAGGGTGAAGATTACATCTCATTAGCAGGTATTTGAAAAAGAAAGTTTTAAGAAATTTTTGTTACGTTTAATCGAATTGATTTTAGTTGTCGACGGCTATTTGGAGTACAGTTACGATTTAGGATCCGGACCAGTAATAATTTATAACAAATTGGTTAAAATAAATGACGGTGAAAGACATAAGGTTATCTTGAAGAGGAAAGGCAAGATCGGATCTATTGAAATCGATAATGACTTCTCTAAGGAAGGCTCTACGGAAGGACCATCGAATACTTTAGAATGCAGAGGAAACATTTATTTAGGTAAGTTTTTTGAGGAAAAATTGGTTTTTAAACTTAAATTAAATGACTGTTTAAATTTTTACAGGAGGTGCACCCAACTTGGCTTTAATGACCGGAGGAAAATACCTCAAAGGATTCGACGGTTGCATCCATGGATTCGAAGTCCAAAATTCACAAACGCTGGATCTTGGCGAAAAGGCAATTTCTGGAGTCAACGTTAAACCGTGTTCAAGGTAAGAAAATATTTACATACATTTTCTATTGACTTTTTTACACCCAACAAAAAATAAATAAATAAACTCACTTAGTTTTTTACCTAGCGTAATACAACACGCTCATTAAGAATTTGTTCAGGATGATGGAATTAAAATTTTAAGAAATGTATATTCGATTGCATCAAAATTCAATTCAAAGAGTATTTATCATAAGCTTGCAGATTTGGTTTCAATTGCAAAGTTCAGGGTATTAAAAATATTACAAAATTTAGACTTTGTAAAACTGTGGAATTGAATAAATATTTTATTTAAATAAAATAACCAAATGAAGTTCTATTTTTCGGACTAATTGATCTTGGTCAAAAGTAACGCGTAATTCACTTGTCATGCTTTTCGTTTCCAACTGTGCTGGGCATCTTCGGTAAGAGTTAAGATATAGGGCGAAGTTCAACTGCAGAAATTAAGCCCATCGTTATTTTCGATCATAGCCTATTGAGATCGTTGAAATAATCTTTTTTCTAATAAAATATCTGTTGGATAATTCCTCAAAATCCAAAAGGCTAAGATGGATTCCGTCCTCATTAATATTTTCTGATTCGGATCAATTCGACGATTTCGTTCAACCGCCCCCAGTGAACATTATCCACCCTCGACCCACTGGTGTTACAGTGCGACTTAAAAGTAGTATAGTGAACGGTGTACTGTGCGTTTTTTGCTTCCATTTTTTTAATACGATACTCTTGTGAAACTGTTAGTGTGAACAATTGGTACGTAGTTAGGAAAGAAAGGAACGATTGAATAATATGTGTTAATTAAGATTTTTCGACAATACTGAAACCATATCGTGAGTTTTATACGCACCTGATGATACCTTAGGGGTATATTATTGTTCATTATTATTGTACATATTATCTACGTTTATCTGAACAGGTCAGAATCTCGATCGAATTTGCTTCATCTCGGCATATTTCTGTAAATATTATAACTTCATTAGTCATTCTTGTAAAATATTCTTACAGAAATAATGTACATCATCAAAATGCGTACCTATTCTTGGATTTAAAAGCGCTTTAAATTTAAATTTTTGGATTCGTACAAAATAAGTACATTCAAGTAACAAATGTATACAACATGATAGCAATGCGTTAATTGCACAGTAAATTATTCCAGTTGTTGAATTGAGCTGTTGAATTGAAATGTTTATGAATGTGTTATTTCATTTATAAATGAACTACTCGAACTTATGTGCACTTTTACATTATTCTAAATATCGTATATATCTACATACGTATGTCGTTCATATAATACGTGACTAATTGACTGATGTGATGCTTTAATTTTCTTTTTCAAATAATGCATGAGAAATTTGTGGATATTGGTAAGTATTTAAAGTATAAATATATTCAGTCAATGTTCAGTTTTGACATGCTCAACCTTAATGAGTGAAGAACTGGGGTCAGTCAGGGTAAAAATGATTTTCTTATTTTAACACTCCAACATTTAGTCCTAAATTAAGATACGTTTATGTAGTTACCTGTAGGGTATGAGGCGCGTGCGCCCATTCTTTTGATTTTCTCTTCTCCGGTTCTATTTGTTACCACAAAATCAATCACCGATTTTCCCGCTACTCCAGCATATGTTATACATGTGTTTCCATTTCCTGTGAAATTTCTATTTATTATGAACAGACCTTGCTCTTCCATCCAGTTTATTAGTTTTTCCCATCTTCATTTAGGGTTTTGTCGCCTAAATTTATAAGTTCTATTCCTGTAACATCTTCTACTTCGCCTCCTTTTCTAGCTGTTCTAGCATTAAAGTCTCCTCCTATTATTATCGGTTTTCTTTATTTTTCTCTATGATTTTTACCATCCTTTCAAAATTTTCTTTGTTTTCTTTGGTGTCTACACTCATAACTATTATTTCTTCACTTCCTGTCTTCAAGTCTATCCTTATCAACCCGTCGTTTATTTTTATGTTAATAATTTCTTTGTCTAGCAAGTTTTTTTCTGAACGCTGTGACCATACCTCCTTTGGGTCTTCTTTTTTTCTTTTCTCTCTTGGCGTTTATTTTAGTGATTTCGTATGTTTTTAACTATCGCTTTAGTTGAACATCTTTTTCTTTTCCTATCCAGGTCTCGGTCACATTTAAATATGCCGTTTTTCCTTAATTCGTTCCAATCATCTTCGTCTGAACAATTTATGCCCCTTAAGTTCCAGAATACCACTTGCAAGCTATTCTTGTTGTTATGTTATTCCTGGTCGGTAATTCTATTCTTCTTTTGCAAAACACTTTTCTGGAAATATGAATGTGTCCAAGGTGCCTTAGTCGACCATCTTCAACCCACGTATCTTTTGCGCACAAAAAGTATTTGTGTATGATGTGTAGTTTTGACTGCGGGGTGAAATATAAACCCGACACGTCCAATATTAGATATACGTATATCTAGATATACAAAAACCTACCTTAATAAAGTCCCAAAAACGTAGTTTTAACCTGACTGGCATAGATTCTTCACTCAATATTTGAACAAAGAGAGGATACGAATAGTCTATTCAATCTTATTACGTTACAATTTTTGTACTCATTAATTAATTTTTTGTAGTATTGGAATAGCTTAGCATCCCCAAGAAATTTACTTAAATCTTAACAGAGTATTAAAGTAGAACAAAAAACACTTGAATAAATAATTTATCATTGATCTTATGATCGATGATGGTCGAGTCGAATTATTGAAAACGATCAAATTCTGATAATGTTTGTGTGAATCGGCATTCTTCACATACAATTTGCTTACAGAGCGATACTTGTTGCATAGACTTGATAAAAATTGATATTTTTCATTTATCCTTCTTAAATAATTTTAAGTAATTTTATATTTGGGCATAATTTAAAGGTCTATTTTTTAACCAATTCCAAAAGCTAGTAAACAGAAGACTACCTAATATGTTTACTGTTATTATTCTTAGTTATGCTTTAAACATCTTTGAGATCAATTTCAAAATATCATCCTTTTTTAAATTTAAAAACGAAAAATTGATCATTATAAAAAGTTATAAACATAAAATGCTCATTCAGTTGTATTTTTTGAGTTGTATATAATAGATGCCTATTAGGCCTATTTTGTAGTTGTGTTTTACTAATTTTGTATTGTTGTGTTTACAGTGAGAATGATGCGTTCAACGATCTGTTTGACGGAAACGATGAAGATTTTGTAAACTGAAAATAAGAATTTAGCGATATTTCTCCTTTTTTTACACCGTATTGGATCTGACGGCTTTTAATACTTATTTACCCTTGGCAGTGAATAACGATAAGAGAAATCGCTTATTTTAGAGAGTTGTACGAGCTATTATTAAATCTCCATTTTTGTGTTCTGCAACATGTGTTCAATTTATGTAACGCTTTGTTTCGTTAATATCATTTATGTATATCTGTATACCATAACGACACCCATGTACTGCCAAGCTACGATCACATAAGTTTAATTTTATTATTTATTACTCAGTGACATTGCGTTTTTCTCATGGAAAAAAAATATATATTTGTAAAATGTATGTATATGTTATTAGGCACCCACAATATTTAATTCATTTATTATTGATGGGCTTTTGTTATTGCTCCGTTTTGTTTAAAGGGTAAGTATGTCAGTTGAAATTTGAAGTAGAAATTTTAGAGTTTCAGAAACATTTCTTTCATTCGTTGTATAAAAATAGAAGACTTCTAAATTGCTTTTTGTTATACATATCTATATGTAGATAAGTTTTATTCGACTAATTTGTAAAAATAATACGAAATTACGCATGCATTTTAGAGTTGTTCTTGTTGGTATTTTGGAAATGTTAATTTCGTTTTGAATAGCAGGAGAAATGGTTAGAAACAAAAGGGAACAATAAAGAAAGCACATCTGATTTACACTTTTTTATCTAATAATAATTTAAATCTTTCTTTGTGACGAGCTTTAAATGAAAACCATTTATGTAGGCTAGTATTAATAGAAGAAAACTGCCATTCGATATTTGGTTGTCTGTTCTGTAGATGTTTACGTTATTTATTGTACTCAAATATGCAAAATTGTGCCATGTATCGTATAATTTCCAAGTCATTAAAGCCAAAAATCTTCAAATGATACAACAGAAACAAGAGAATAAGTTTATAAGTACATATTTAAATTCATTATTATATGAAGTGGTGCTACTTTTCCTAAAATGTTTATACATAGCTTTGTTTGTTAACCATTGCTTTAATTTTAGTTTCCTTTTTTCTTATTGGACGTAGCCTTAGTTTTTCACTTTTTTGAAATTAAGTAAAGGATAAGTTGTCTCTGAAATAACAAAAAAATAAAAAAGTACAATGTGATTAAGATTTGAAACAAAAACGTATCAGCAATGGTGATTACAATAAGATTAGGGAAGCCTAAATGAATAAAGAAAACGTATATCTATGATTAAGTTTAAAAGATATTTTGTAACTGCTTCTTTTTTCTGTTATTACTAATATTATTGCGTTGTTTAAAATAAGGCTTTTTAAAGCTGTGAAAGCAAACTTTGTACATTATTCGATATGTATACAAATAAATGCCTTTTGTATGCGAAAGTTGTAATAAATTTAAGTGCATTTAAAATAATTCTGACAATAATTACTTAATAAATGTATGTGAATGAGAAGGCGCAATTTATTTTTCATTTAGAGGAAAATCTACGAATTAGGAACAACAAACAGTGCAGGTATGTATCAATCTTATAATAATTAACGATCAGAGTAGTAGCAATGAATTTTTTTTTCTCGAAAAGGTCTATAATATTTGTACATCGTAACTTCCTGTGTTAAATATTGATACTTCCACAGATAAATATTTAATAAAATTAAGTTCTAATTCTACTACTAATTTAGTGGATTCACAAAAAGCTTTAAAGCTCTTCAATTTGAAGATTTCAAATGAAACCCGCGTATCTGTAGCAGGTAAATCAATTGCAACTGAGCAGAGGAGTCGGTTGGCTCGTTTGGCGGTTCTTTTCGTTCCTTTTACTCCGTCCGTCCGCGATAAGTGCAGAGCATCGGAAACGGAGAAGCGAGAGTTGGGTTGAGCGCACGCCAGATAAATTACNGAATTCACAAATAAAGAATTTTAATAATTTAATAGTATGTATATTATTAGATGTGTTAAAAATAAAAGCCGCCACATATTCAAAGCGCAGGTTCATTAGAGTAGATAAGATATGTATTATCCATATATTATCATTCGAGAGTCCTCGAAGCTTCGGAACGGTCAGTGTTGTTAAAAGTTAAACGTAAGTGTGATGTGAAAGTGAAAAATGTTACTGCGAAAAATTTAGTGCTTTAAATACCAATATATGGAAAATTAGGATGGGAAATTAACGTAGTACTTGCTCTAGACTAAGGTAAAGTAATTTTTATTAACAAAGTTTGTCTTGGTGCTTGAAAAAGATATACATTTCTTTACTCTTTTGTCTTCGTCATATTGACGGAAATTTTTGACTTTCAATTAGATTTGTCTGGCTAAATACCTATGTGTATTAAAATGTTCTTTTCACTACTATTAACTTTTTGAAACATTATTTTGGCAAAATTAATAGGTTCACGAAGATTTGTATTTTATTTTAACGTATCAGTTTTTATCATACTGTTTTTTACTTTGAAAAAGCAATTAACAAATTTTGTTCAGTTGGAGAGCTAGAATTTGGTCTGATAAGTATACTTGTCTTTTCAATTTTCAATTTTTAATCACATTAATTTATTCTTACATAAATATTACCTTGTAGTTATCTCTCAAATTTGTGAAGTTTCATTTACTCTTTTTTTTTAATTTAAATAGAATAAATGGTCAGGCTAGTCCCGCATAATATTTTTGATAAATGTAGAGGCAAAATATTATTAGAGCAGAAAATTGAAATGTTAGGATCTAAAGTGAAAGACGATAAGAAAGACCCAAAATTGTAATTTAAACAATCAAAGATGGAGTCGTAAGCACCAGGAGTTATACTGTTTACCAACAATTCATCACTAATTGTAAGAAATTAAGAATAGTTATAAGCAGTTGTCTATTGGTGAATGTAAAATAATAAATTTTTTAACAAACATTGAGTTGTCTAATAAATAATTAATAATAGAAAATAATTAATTATTNATTTAATCGTAAAACTAAAACTCAACATTTTTAACCCTCTCCCTTTTCTGGTCTTTTTCTCTTGAATAAGATTTTCCTCATCTTCTATAGACCATCCTTTCCTTCCATTCGAATCTCTGTATTCTATTTCCTTATATTCCTGTCTGAATTTCATGTCTCCCAGTTTTTCTCTGCTCTTTTGCTTATCAATGTCTTCAGTTAAACGTTCCAGCTCTTTCCATACCCTTCTATCTTTTTCCAGTTTCCATCTTTGGTGCTCGACTGCCCATCTTCTTTTCATTAAAATTTTTATTTCTTCCTTTATTCTATTTTTCCCTTGAGATTTTCTATATTTTGAATACATTCAATATATTCTACTTCCCTGTCACATATTCTACAACCTTCTGTCACCTTCCTTTTTCCAATATTTACAACCCCTGTCCTAAATTTTGCTCTAACGCTTATTTCCCTCCCTCCTATAAATACTTTGGCATCCAATCCCCTTACGAATCTTTCTACAAAATCTTCTTTAACCCCACCACATATCTTGACGCCTCTATATTTCCTAAAACCTTAACCCTTATTAGTTCTTTGCATGTATTCCTCATCAAGTCCCCTATACTTATCTGTTACCTCAACTCCTTCCTGCGTCCTTGATATATTTTTAATATCTTTGAAGCAATTTCTTCTCCTTCTATCATATCTATTTTGCGTCCAAATTTCCAACACCTTCTTCCTCCATTTTTCCTTCCATATATCCTCTTCTTCCAGCCTCCTAAACCTTTCATATTTAACATTATTTTTTTTTGTTGCAATAGTTTTCAGCCCACTATTTTTTACTAATTCTGCCTACTATTATTCTTTTCCCAACCAGATTATAGCTCATTAACTTTTGATTCCTTTCTAATCATTCATCTTATCTATTGTCCTTAATTATATATAATTCAACTTTTAGTAAGAAGTGATCCGATCCGATTTTTTTCTTGTTGCCCTACACTTTTTGTATTGTTTTCTGTCTGTTCCATCTTAAATACTGCTTAATTTTTTCTCAATCAGTTTACTATTATTTTCTTCCATTCATGTTTTACTTTATATTTTCCTATAAAAACCCAAAACTCCTTTTCTTTGCTCTAAATGTCCGCTATATTTCATGCTATTTTCTTTGTTTTACAATTTTGTTCCAGAAATACTGACATAATAAAGAAAACTTATATCCTTATTCCTTATGATAAGTAAATAGAGTGAAGTGAGGGAATTTTCCAGAAAATTGTGAAAACATTTTACTCCAATTAAAAAGATACGTTAATTTTTATTTATCCCCTTTCGGGAAGATAAACTTCTCTTTTAACTAAATATGTATGTACATCGTTTTTTATTATTTTTTTTTAAATTTCCTTACATTTACGTACTTTAAAGTAAAGCTTATATGATTTACTTGAAAAATATTATATTAAATTTGATCGCACCTTGTAGCTTACGCGGAAACTCGTTATAATTAACTAAAGGCGCATGTTCTTTGATGTCTTTGTTCATATGAAGCTTACGTAGTGTTGCTACATTATTATTTTGTTATTATTCGGTAATTCAGTATTGTGTTTTATTAGGTAACGAGCGATAGACTACGACTAATCCTTTATCAGGACCAAATCCTTCTATTTCGTGCATCTTATTACTACAGATTATTAAGGTAAATTCGTACTTATGTAAAAGTATCTAATTAAATTTATTTATTAGGGTGTATATGTTTTTTTGATACTTTAACCGAATGCCTATGCAGGTAATCAAATATTCTTAATAAATATTTCATGGTTTATTGTTGATTCAGTGATTGTATCCGTAAATTAATATAAAATTAATCAAAACCACACATTAATTGGGAATTCACAAATAAAGAATTTTAATAATTTAATAGTAGTTTAATTGTTAACGATAATGGTAAAATTTTCCAAAATACAAGTAATAACAAGTTGTTCTTGTTAGTTTTACTAATGTTATTATCTCTGATTAAATTGTTTCGACCAAAGGATCGTTTTCACATCCTCAGTTTCATTATCATTAACTCTGATATTTATAAAAGTAACGTGGTATACCGACCTTTTTTTATCTTCGCTCGAAGCAATGTCGTCGTAGATGTTAATGAAGATAGTCAAACTCAACCATAATTCTTTGTATATTTTACTGTTTATAAAATTGTATGAGTAGAAAATATGATAATCTGTAAAATTTCCATTATGAATGAAAATGGTATGCAGGTCAATAAATATGTATATTTGGAATATACATGATTCACACGCTTAATAATTTCACATACCATTAGTCAATGTCTTTAATAATTAGGTACGAAAATTTTTCACAAATTATATCAGTTTTTAATATGACTCATTAATACCAGAATGAATATGTATTTAAGGACAATATTATCAAGTATTGGCATATTATTGCTTAATGTTTTGAATTATTACTATTTTACTGTTTAATATTTGCAACTATTATTTTATTTTTCTTTAATAATTTCAATTAATTACATCATATTGGACAATATTATCAGTTGTTAACTTAGGTATTATATGTATAATTGGAGATGATCNCGTTAACAATTTTCTTTTTCCACCTAATACCAGAATTTTTTTGTATTGGAATTTTGAATAAAAAAACGTTGCATTAAAATCTGGTCCTTTTAATGGTTCAAATTTAAAATTGTACGGACGTGTGTAGTATCGAGAAAATTTAAAATTAGTTACAAGTCAATGAATAAGTATGTGGAGAGCTTGGTATTTCATTTTAAACTGTTCTATTAAAAAATTCAGCATTCTTAACCGTGTGATGACATTTTTTATGGTTTATACATACATTGAAAGTTCTATAATTTATGGAAACTGCCTTTTAACAGAATTAGTAACTTTTATTGAATTGAATACATTATTTGTGTCTATCTAATTTCCCCCGCCACGCTACTCTTCTATGCCCCACTTTTTTTCCTCTGTTAGAAGCAAAAAGGACCCCCTATTCCTTAAAACTTGTTTCAGTCGGCTCAACCGACCCCCATCGTCATTTATCAATTCATAGCATCTAACCCAAATTCTACCTCCCTGTCACATATTCTACGTCTTTTGTTTGCTTTTTCTAACATATACAAGTCCTGTCCTAAATTTTACTCTAATGCTTATTTGCCTCTCTCCTTTTAAATACATTGGCATCTAATCCCCTTACCAGTCTTTCTACAAAATCTACTTCAACCCTATCACATATCTTGACTCCTCTATATTCCCTAAAACCTCTACCATTGTCATTTATTTGCATTTATTCCTCATCAAATCCCCTATATTTATCCGTTCCCTCAACTCCTCCCTGCACCCTTATATTTTTAATGTCTTTAAAGCAATTCCCTCTCTCTCTATTATATCTATTTTTCGTCCCAATTTTCAGTACCTTCTTCCAGATATTTTCTTCGTTCAGCCTCCCAAACTTCTCCTCATATTTTACTGTCCTTTTTGTTGCTTCTTCCTACACTTTCCAACATTTAATCTCCCTTCTTATAACATTTTCTGGCGCATTTCGTCCTAATTGCAATACGTACTTGATATTATATATATACATATATCTCCATATTCTCACTTCTTGAATACATTATACTCCATATCACCACATTAACTAGAATCAGTTTCTTACCCCAATCATCATTACATAATTTCTGCCCTAATTCCTCGATGCCTACCACTAACTGTCATCTCTTTAGCCACTTGAATAGGAATATTCTCTTTTCCAACTCCCGATACCCATCCAGGCATATTGTAGTAATTTTTTTTATTTAAATACTTGTCTGTATGTTAACCGTTTCAACTATTTCACAGATAACAATGTTATCCGACAACTAAGTCCTTTGGAAAAGGAAAATTAGTGGCTTCTTCACAACTAGGAAAAGATGGGGGCGTTGCTTCCAATGAGGTCGGAGGTACCTACATTACAAGGTATGTGGTATTCTTCTATATTTTTCCACCAGATCATTTTATTAGTAAATGAAACAGTAAATTAATTTAAAGAGGAGTAGTTGATTAAGAAATTACTTTGTATTTCTATGTAAGAGTCATATTTAGTTGATACAACTTAGTAATCGTCTGATTAAATATACATTCGAATACTTCGTTAACAATTTTCTTTTTCCACCTAATACCAGAATTTTTTTGTATTGGAATTTTGAATAAAAAAACGTTGCATTAAAATCTGGTCCTTTTAATGGTTCAAATTTAAAATTGTACGGACGTGTGTAGTATCGAGAAAATTTAAAATTAGTTACAAGTCAATGAATAAGTATGTGGAGAGCTTGGTATTTCATTTTAAACTGTTCTATTAAAAAATTCAGCATTCTTAACCGTGTGATGACATTTTTTATGGTTTATACATACATTGAAAGTTCTATAATTTATGGAAACTGCCTTTTAACAGAATTAGTAACTTTTATTGAATTGAATACATTATTTGTGTCTATCTAATTTCCCCCGCCACGCTACTCTTCTATGCCCCACTTTTTTTCCTCTGTTAGAAGCAAAAAGGACCCCCTATTCCTTAAAACTTGTTTCAGTCGGCTCAACCGACCCCCATCGTCATTTATCAATTCATAGCATCTAACCCAAATTCTACCTCCCTGTCACATATTCTACGTCTTTTGTTTGCTTTTTCTAACATATACAAGTCCTGTCCTAAATTTTACTCTAATGCTTATTTGCCTCTCTCCTTTTAAATACATTGGCATCTAATCCCCTTACCAGTCTTTCTACAAAATCTACTTCAACCCTATCACATATCTTGACTCCTCTATATTCCCTAAAACCTCTACCATTGTCATTTATTTGCATTTATTCCTCATCAAATCCCCTATATTTATCCGTTCCCTCAACTCCTCCCTGCACCCTTATATTTTTAATGTCTTTAAAGCAATTCCCTCTCTCTCTATTATATCTATTTTTCGTCCCAATTTTCAGTACCTTCTTCCAGATTTTCTTCGTTCAGCCTCCCAAACTTCTCCTCATATTTTACTGTCCTTTTTGTTGCTTCTTCCTACACTTTCCAACATTTAATCTCCCTTCTTATAACATTTTCTGGCGCATTTCGTCCTAATTGCAATACGTACTTGATATTATATATATACATATATCTCCATATTCTCACTTCTTGAATACATTATATTCCATATCACCACATTAACTAGAATCAGTTTCTTACCCCAATCATCATTACATAATTTCTGCCCTAATTCCTCGATGCCTACCACTAACTGTCATCTCTTTAGCCACTTGAATAGGAATATTCTCTTTTCCAACTCCCGATACCCATCCAGGCATATTGTAGTAATTTTTTTTATTTAAATACTTGTCTGTATGTTAACCGTTTCAACTATTTCACAGATAACAATGTTATCCGACAACTAANCTTGTAATGTATGTAAATTACTTAATTTTAAAATTAATTGCCTTATCTGCTACTCAATAGTTTTGTATTTAACGTCAATTAGTATACTCTAAGTATTTTTTATTCAATTAGCTTTGTCAGCTTGATTAAAAATTTCACACAAAATTGTTATCTATGCACTTCAACTTTAGAATCCTTTTTTAGTGTCCTTCGTTATCCTTTTACTTTGTGTAATCATCAATTATTTCCCATAATCCACGTAAATTACTTGATTTGTGTTGCCTAGTTTCCTACTCGATATTTCTGCATTTAATATAAGTTAGTGAATTTAAAATTGTGTTTTCATTAATGCTAATTGCTTTTCTCAGTTTATAGATTCAAAATTTTATAGAAAGTTCTTATTAATTTATGGATTTCCATTCTAAAGTTTTTTTTTGGTGTCTTTAGATGTCATTTTATTTGTGTAATCATCAATTGTTTCTTGTAATGTATGTAAATTACTTAATTTTAAAATTAATTGCCTTATCTGCTACTCAATAGTTTTGTATTTAACGTCAATTAGTATACTCTAAGTATTTATTATTTAATTGATTTTCTAATCTTGATTAAAAATTTACACAAAATTCTTATCTATGCACTTCAACTTTAGAATCCTTTTTTAGTACTCTTCGTTATCCTTGTATTTTATGTAATCATCAATTATTTCCTATAATCCACTTAAATTACTTGAGTTGTGTTGCCTAGTTTCTTACTCAATATTTCTGAAGTAAGTTAGTGAATTTAAAATTTTGTTTTTATTAATGCTAATTGCTTTTCTCAGTTTATAGATTCAAAATTTCATACAAAATTCTTATTAATTTATGTATTTCCATTCTAAAGTCTTTTTTGGTGTCTTTAGATGTCATTTTATTTGTGTAATCATCAATTGTTTCTTGTAATGTATGTAAATTACTTAATTTTAAAATTAATTGCCTTATCTGCTACTCAATAGTTTTGTATTTAACGTCAATTAGTATACTCTAAGTATTTATTATTTAATTGATTTTCTAATCTTGATTCAAAACTTTACACAAAATTCTTATCTATGCACTTCAACTTTAGAATCCTTTTTTAGTGTCCTTCGTTATCCTTTTACTTTGTGTAATCATCAATTGTTTCCCATAATTCACGTAAAATACTTGACATGTGTTTCCTAGTTTCCTGTTCAATATTTCTGTATTTAACGTAAGTTAGTGAATTTAAAATTGTGTTTTCATCAAGTTTTTTTTTGGTGTCTTTAGATGTCATTTTATTTGTGTAATCATCAATTGTTTCTTGTAATGTATGTAAATTACTTAATTTTAAAATTAATTGCCTTATCTGCTACTCAATAGTTTTGTATTTAACGTCAATTAGTATACTCTAAGTATTTTTTATTTAATTGATTTTCTAATCTTGATTCAAAACTTTACACAAAATTCTTATCTATGCACTTCAACTTTAGAATCCTTTTTTAGTGTCCTTCGTTATCCTTTTAATTTGTGTAAGCATCAATTATTTACCATAATCCACGTAAATTATTTGCTTTGTGTTGCTTAGTTTCTTATTCCATATTTCTGTATTTAACGTAAGTTAGGGAATTTTAAATTTTGTTTTTATTAATGCTAATTGCTTTTCTCAGTTTATAGATTCAAAATTTCATACAAAATTCTTATTAATTTATGTATTTCCATTCTAAAGTCTTTTTTGGTGTCTTTAGATGTCATTTTATTTGTGTAATCATCAATTGTTTCTTGTAATGTATGTAAATTACTTAATTTTAAAATTAATTG
>NW_020438874.1:2101047-2102330 GCF_000699045.2 Agrilus planipennis | reverse complement strand
AAGATAATATTATATTTGTTATTACAATTATATTAAGATAATAATATATTTGTTATAATTATATTTACATAGCCGATCTAGTAATATAGTTCCAAATAATTACATTTTTTAGGAATTAATTTATTTAGGTCGTCTACATTAATATTTTTTTGAATTGTATTCATATTTAAATACCAAATTGAAAATTTTTGTTTGTACTTTGAATAGTTTATTAGGATAAAAGTATTGTAATATTTTAGATATATTTAGATGTTGAGATATTCTAATTTTGCTGTGAATATCACTGTAATAATATACAAGGGGAAAAAGGGAATTTATTTTGGGGAGAGGATGAAAACGAGAAAGTCAGAGGGTGAATGTGAAGAAGAATGTATAGGAGCATGAGGGTTGGAATGACAGTTGAGAGAGCAAGATTTTGTTTAAGAGTGGTAGTAAAGTGTGAAAGGGTGAGACTAAATATGCATGCGTATGAATTTGAAAATGAAAGAGTGGGGATCCAGGGTGATTGAATGATGAGGGTGAATAAAATGGTAGTGCGAGTGTACTTTATATATGATGAATGTGGGTGAAAGAGAGTGCTAGAGTAAGAGAGGGTGAATGGATGAGGAGAGGGTGCATAGATGAGGTGGAGAGTATGAATGAGAGAGAGGGAGAGTACATGTCCTCTCTATTTTATTCATGCCCCTCAGGCATGCATACTCTCTCTCATTCATAACTTCCTTGTCACGAAAAGAAAGACAGTGCGTATGAACAAAGGGAGGATATGAATGAGACGGAATGCATGGGCCAGAGGGTGGGTATTGATGAGAGGGAGAGCTCGCATTTTCTCTCTTTCATTCGTACCTTCCCCTCGCACATGCACACCCCGCTCTCATTCATAACCTTCCTGAATGAATAAAAGTGCGTGTGAATGAAGATGAAAGGGAGAGTATGAATGAGAGAGAGTGCATGGGTGAGGTTGGGGGTGTGATTGAAAGAGGGGATCACGCATTTCCTCTTTCGTTCACATCCTCATGCCTCGCTCATGCACACCCCTCTGTCATTCATAACCTCTCTGAATGAATGAAAGTGCGTGTGAATGTAGGTGAAAGGGAGAGTATGAATGAGAGAGAGTGCATGGGTGAGGTTGGGGGTGTGATTGAAAGAGGGGATCACGCATTTCCTCTTTTGTTCACATCTCATGCCCCACTCATGCACACCCCTCTCTCATTCATAACCTCCCTTTCACGGAACGAATGGAAGTGTGAATGTGTGTGTGGGGCGGCGGGGGCGGGGACGGGGGC
>NW_020438874.1:2098392-2101010 GCF_000699045.2 Agrilus planipennis | reverse complement strand
GGGGGGGGGCGGGGGAAGGGGGAACGGGGTGAGGGAGAAAACAATAAATAAAAGAAGGAAACCGTATTAATTGTTTTATTTAAGTTACAAAAAAAATTTTTAAGGCCTACCAGGTTTAGTGCGAAAGGTTTTGTTAATTCGAAGACCGTCCGGGACAAGGCCCAGACGGTGGAGCCCCAAATTCGAACTAGAAGCCCCCAGTACACGAAATTTCGGAAGTTCCGAGATTGTAGGTCCCGGTAACTTCAGAACCGAATCTCAAAGTCCCCAAAAAGCAACGGATCCCGAAGAATACGAGATCCGTTGTTTTAGGGGACTTCGAGATTCGAATTCCGAAGTTTCCAAGACCCAGGACCTCGGAAATTCCGAAACCCGGGTATTGGGAACTTCGCAGTTCGAATCTGGAAGCTCCCGAACACTCCCGAAACACTCCCGACCGAAGTTCGCGCGACGTATCCTGGCCCCTTGGTGGACGATGAATGGCGATCCCTGGATGATGAACTGCGACGTACCCTAGTCCCTTAATGGATGGTATACGGCGATTCCTGGATGGGCAAGAGTGATCCCGAAATGAGGTAGTTGTAGTCCACGCGACGTATCTTGGTCCCTAGTGGTTAGGTCCTGTAATAAAATATCATTGAAATAAAAATTGAAAATTACATAATCTTAAATTAACAGATTTGTTATTATTTTATGTTGTAAGACAAACAATTACTTTTAAACAGTTACATGAAAAAGAAATTAAGTTAAAGTTACGTTAAATGTGGAAACGATACCTAATATTATGAAAGATAATATTTAATGTTTAAAAAATGATTTAGTCAAAAAAAATCAAATGGTATTAAAGAAAAGGTAGGTAATGTAAAAATGAAACACTAATTCTATAAATTTGTAAATAAAACAAAATACCTACCTAATAAAGAATAATAAAAACTAAAAAATGACTAAATTTTAAATAACTAACAAAACGTTCAATACAAACAATAAAGTACTACCAAAAGTTAAATTACGATTAATTGCAACAAAGTAAAAAGCAACAGGTGAAATTATGTAGAGACGAACTGAAAAAGTTATCGAAAAATGAAATTTTCCTAACAGATACCATAAGAACAAGTAAAATTCTAGTTACAAAATGAAAAATGCAGTGGTAATAATTGAAAAAGCTCACCGTTGAAGCTGCATTTGTGTCAATTCATCTTTCTGTCTAAGCACGACTGCAAGACGACTCCAGGAAGGTGATCGAAAGAAAACTGCAATAAAATTAATTATTAATATTAATTTTCTATACCTACATACCTGTAAAGTTTTCTTTGAAAAAAGTAATAGCGACTTTTACGTCAATGATAACCTAATGTTAATCCTAATTATACCTCTCAAATTTTAAAGTCGGCTTTAAACTGTATTCGGCGGATGGAATACAAAATGCAATTTTTGAAAGCACCAAAATAATACCACCAGCACTCATTCTTTCCAAAATTCGCAAAAATAGAGACATTCATAACGATACTAACAAGTAATACAAAATTTAATTAAAATTTTGGTGGAGGCGCCAGGACAATTTAAACAAACCTTATAATTTAGTTATAATTCCTGTTTCATTGGTGTAAATTGATAAAATTTTCTCTTTGAATGATACTTATTGCATGTACACTCAATTAGGGATGTTAATTTATATCTCTTAGTTTAAAATAAATTAATGTCCTAAGTGCAATATAACATATAGACAGCCCAACATACAACAAATATTTCAAGTCCAATAAAATAACTACAAAGAAAATTATTAATGTTTTTTTTATGAAAATAACTTTTTACGGTACTATTCTCCATACAATAAAAACGAGTAAAACTCTAGTTATAAAATAAAAAATGCAGTGTTAATAATTGAAAAAACTCACCCTTGATGCTGTAGTTGGATCAATTCATCTTTCTGCCTAAGCACGACTGTAAAGCGACTCAGGAAGGACATCCAAAGAAAACTGCAATAAAATTAAGTATTAATATTAATTTTTAATACCTACATATCTGTAAAATTTTTAACTTTTCTTTGACGTTAATAACAGCAGTTTTAGGCGAAAGATAATCGAATGTTAATCCTAATTATATCCCTCATTTACTTTAAGTCTGCTTTCAAATCTATTCGGTGGATGGAACAGAAAATGCATTTTTAAAAGTGCCAAAATGATCCTACCAGCACTCATTCTTTCCAAATTTTGCAAAAATAGAGACATTCATAAAGGTACTAACAAGTATTAAAAAATTTAATTAACATTTTGGTGAAGGCGCCAGGACAATTTAAACAAAACCTATAATTTAGTTATAATTCCAGTTTAATTGAAGTAGATTGACAAAATTTTATCTTTGAATGATACTTATTGCATGTACACTCAATTAGGGTTGCATATTTATATCTCTCATTTTAAAATAAATTAATCTCCTAAGTGCAATATAACATATATACAGCCCAACATACAACAAATACGAGGGTGGATTGATAAGTTTCCGGCCTGACCAAGAAAAACAAGGTTTTTAAAAATTTTTTTTTTTTATTTCTCAACATAATCTCCTCCAAGGCTGATACATTTCTCATAGCGGTGTTCCAGTCTATTAATGCCATCTCT
>NW_020438874.1:2072216-2091269 GCF_000699045.2 Agrilus planipennis | reverse complement strand
CATTTATATGTTAATTACATTTTTTAATGTAATTTATTGCCCCCGTTAAATAAACATTCAACGAAAATAAACACAATGGCGTCATGCTGCCAAAAATGTTAACAATTAAAATTTCCTGAAATATATTTTTGAAAATAATATAAAATATTTTTTTAATAATTTTCATTACTGTAGTCTTTGCTATGTAGAACAGAGTACTAACTACACTCATATAACTTATCTCATAATTAAATCACTTAGGCGTGAAAAATTTTTCAGGAAACTGATAACACCTTTTTTTGTGATCTTAAATTTAATTTATTATCTGAAAAAAGTACAAATATTTATTTAAAAGGAATGATAACATACATGTAGTAAACTTAAAAATCTGTGTATATTTTATATAAATATATTTTGTTGGTTAAACTGCTGAAAAATTTTGATACGCCTGGAATGTTATTTTATAAACCGTTCTTACGCTTACACATAAAAGGACATAGGTATATTTCAAATACGTCACACCAAGCTTTTATTGGTGACGCGTTTCCACCATCCGTCTCTATACATGGTATCGGTTTCAATGATGTTAATTTTGGGGTGCATCCACATATGTTGTGGTGATTTGAAAGGAAGTGGTGAGGCATATACCTAAAGATTCATTTCAATAACGGCAGAATCGATGCTAGCTTACGTGAAATATGTTTTCAAATAAAATCCTGCAGGAATAAGTAAATTGTAACGTGTTATTTTCTTTTATACCTTCTATTACTTTTTGCATATTACTCTACAATTATTATTCTTCAATAAAAACGTGTTAGAGCAGAACATTTGTTGCTTAATTTAATTATTTATTTTAAGCGGTTGATTTCATCAAAAAAATATTTACTAGATATTTTATTTTATGGTATTCATGTTGGATTCAAAATATTAAAATAAATACTTGATTCGAGGATGAAATATATCTCTTTACAATATAGAAATAATAAAATGGTAATTTGCCATGCTTCACAGCTACTATGGGTGCGACACATATGCAATTAACTCTCTATGTTAATTTATTATTCTTTGACACTTAATAATTTGCTATATTTACCAGACTATTATTAATTTAAATGTAATTTAAAACGAAGTGTGAAAAGCTTTTTCTCTTTAAACTTAATGATCGTAATATAAATGCATTTAAAAGAAAGTTTTCTTTCTTGTTAATGCTTGAAATAGGTATACTCAGTCCGTTATCACAGAATAAATTGCCCTTACGATTAAATTCTTTCAAAATGTGTATGCACTAGGTACAACTTCTTAGATATTATTTGTAATGTGCATTACGATTTGAAATCGTTATTAGTTAAGCGTCAATAAAAATCCGTTATTTTTTATTTTTGTTGTATTCGATCGCTTTCGTTTATTGTCACATGTTTCTTATGTAGGTAGGTTTTTCGGTATTTTATTCATTATACAAATATATTATGCTGACTTCCAGGTATTGTTATAATTATGAATTGAACACAATACCACCGTACACCTGGAATTAAATTGTTTACGGCCATGAACTCATTTTGCATTTACAACATTATTCATCTTCTTCAAGGCTAATGACTTATGTAGGTACGGCTCAAAAAAGAAGTTTGAAGTAGATTAGAATGTTACTAACTTCATCAACAAATATTGCAATAACACTTATCTGTTGATTTAGTCTGTACACCTACAAAGGTACTGTATGAAATGAAATTTTTACAAGGCTTGATGCTATTTCAATGTATTACTTATTAATGTTATCTGAGTAAATATTACAAAAGTCATCTTTAAATGTAGTAAAAAAAAAATTAAATGTGGAGAAGAAAGAATTATAAAAGATTTTATAAAGATTTATATTACTTTTTTTCAACGAAATTAACTAACATTTGGAAATTCCTCTGCCGTTGTCATGAGTGCCTATGTCCTTTCTTTTCTTTACAAGAATGTAAAATTCTTCACATAGATGTATTTACTACATCGAATATTCCAAGAAATATTGTCAAGCAGAAAAGTAGAATTTAGTTACTTTTTTGTTATTTTTCGAATTGTATTTTTTATATAAGGCAGTTTTCAAAGTTAGTTAACTTAATGACATCCGATGTCATATATACTTAACTACTTTTGAAGGTTTATTTATAAAAGTTAAAAAAAGGAAGNCTCGTATTTCAAGTCCAATAAAATAACTACAAAGAAAATTATTAATGTTTTTTCTTATGAAAATAACTTTTTACATGAAAGTCAATACTATTCTCCAAACAATAAAAACAAGTAAAACTCTAGTTATAAAATGAAAAATGCAGTGTTAGTAAACGAAAAAGCTCACCCTTGAGGCTGCAGTTGAATCAATTCATCTTTCTCCCCAAGCACGACTGCAACACGACTCCAGGAAGGTGATCGAAAGAAAACTGCAAAAAAAATTAACATTAATATTAACTTTCGATACCTACATATGTATAAACTTTTTAACTTTTCTTTGATGTAAGTAATAGCGGCTTTTAGGTCAATGATAACCGAATGTTAATCCTAATTATATCCTCATTAAAATCTACTAAGTGGATGGAATACAAAATGCATTATGTACGAAAGTACTAAAATGAGTTCACCAGCACTCATTCTTTCCAAATATGGCAAAAATAGAGACATTCTTAAAGATATTAACAAGTATCAAAAAATTTTCATTAAAATTGTGGTGATTGTGAAGGAGCCAGGACAATTTAAAACAAAAGCTAGTTTATTTATAATTTCGGTTTTATTAGTGTAGATTGATGGAATTTTATCTTTGAATTACACTTATTGTATGTACACGCACTTAGAGATGCTAATTTATATCTTTCATTTTACAATAAATTAAACTTTTTGTAGCATAACATATAGACAGCCCAACATACAAAAAATATTTCAAATCCAATTATGTAACTACAAAGAAAACTAATAACGTTTTTTCTTATGAAAATAACTTTTTTACGTGAAACTCAATACTATCTTTGAATAAATTTGAATGAATTAATCAGTAATATTTTTAAATACATTTTGTAAAATCTGGTAGAAAACGTTTACATATTCATATAAAATTAAATTACTGATTTTATCATTTAAATTACAAATCATCCAATTTTAAAATAATGACATTATCAAGTTAATTTATTAATGTAGTGTTTAATTGTACATGCATTTGTAATCGTCGATTCTTCCACTGATTAAATAGTATAACAGTATAACTGAGACATATTAGAGGCAGAAATAAGAGTTAAGAGGAGTAGAGGTAGACCTCGATGAGATTACTGTTAACAAATAGTTAACGATGTGGGATGCTCTAGTTTTAGGGAAATGCGAAGATTAGCTCAGAATAGGAAGGAGTGGAGATGCGTGTCTAACCAGTCTTAGGACTGACGAACTTATTGTGATGATGAAAAGTATAACTCAATGTGTTGAGCTTTTGTACGATTTATTTCGCATATAAATAAAGAGTCAAATTTTATATTCTTTGATGGTCTTTGTGATGGATTAATCTTGAATATTTCTCTCAAATGTCTAAATTAGACATTCATGAAAATATACACATATTATTAATAATTATTAAAAAAATTTATTAAAATTTTTGGTGGAGGTGCCGGGACAATTTAAAGCAAACGCTACTATTGAGTTATAATTCCAATTTAATTGAAGTAGATTGATAGACTCTCATCTTTAAAGTATGTTTTTTTCATGTAGACGCAGTTAGGGATAATAATTAATTTTTTTTTAATAAACTACAATTTGCAATATTATAACTAGACAACCCAACATACAGCGAATTATACACTAGTAATGTAACTACAAAAAAAGTTAGAAACCGTTTTTTCTTAAGAAAATAACTTTAACGTAACTCAATATTATCATGACAAAGTATAAAATATTACATCATCATCATAGTAAGAATAATTGGGCACGATAGGAGTATAATCAGACTGTATAAAGCTCGAAAAGCTCAGAGCAGACTGAAAGCCAAATTTTTCCACACATATTTCGCAAATTTTTTCATATTAGATATAACATAAAAATGAGCACATCGAAAGAGTAATAACTTTTTATTTACTAACACAAAGTGTTACATATAATTAGTGTTAATTGTTAAACCTTCTTGTACGAACAAAATCCGAAATCCACATAAGATTTGTAGGAAGTTTCATGGATGAGTGTCTCATTTGTTGTTAAAATGTTTAGGTACAATAACTACACTTAAACCAACCGAAATCAGGGTCGTTCTAAATTGCTTTAGTAACAGTATTAAATTTCTTTATTATTATTTACTAGAGATTCATCGGATAATGATTTTGCCGGGTACCTGCATTAGCTCTGCCGGGTACGTCGCAAACCCACTACGGACAACGGTTCATTTCTTCGTTCTGACAGGCTTTCCATTAAATACTACCCTCACCAACGTCCACATTAACTCTCGTTCTAAAAGTCGTTTAAACACTAAGCCAATAAAATTTTAATTGTTGGTTGGCGGATTTTCAGCGAGAGGGTAGAGTTGAAACCATTGAAACGAGCCTTTTATGTTTATTAACACTAAAAGTCTGCAAAAGGTGACAAAATCATACTAATAACTTATCATTAATTAAACTCTGATAAGCCAACAGAATTGATTGATGTACTAACTAAAATTGTACAGAGGAGGATGGAAAAAAGAGCGGAAGAACTATTAGGGGAAGATCAATATGTAAAATATAAATAAAGGAACGCGCGAGGTCAATCTAATTTTACGGCTAACATTAGAGAAAACGATAGAAAAAGGAAAGGGTGCGTACATAGGATTTGTAGATTTAGAAAAAGGTTTAGGCAATGTTAAATGGAATCAAATATTAGATATACATAAACATGTAGGGATGAGTTACAGAGATAGAAGTGTGATACTTAGTTTGTATAAATGTCACTGCTACTTATTAATTTGTATATCGAAGACGCGATTAACATTATTAAAGATAGGACTACTGTAGGGATATAGAGACAGGAGCAAGAAAATAGTATGCTTAGATTTGCAAAAGATTGTTAAAGGTGTATATTTGGAGCGCGGCGCTGTACCGGTGCGAAACATGGATGGTGGACGCAGCGGAAAGGAAAAGGTTAGAAGCCTTCGAAATGTGGTGTTACAGGCGAATGATGAGGATACCGTGAATAGAGAAGGTTAGAAATGAACAAATATTAGAGAGAATAGGACAACAGAGGACTCTATGGAAGTCAATATGTAAAATATAAATAAAGGAACGCGCAAGGTCATTCTAATTTTACGGGTAACATTAGAGAAAACGATAGAAAAAGGAAAGGGTGCGTACATAGGATTTGTAGATTTAGAAAAACCTTTAGACAATGTTAAATGAAAACAAATATTAAATATACTTAAACATGTAGGAGTGAGTTACAGAGACAGAAGTGTGTTACTTAGTTTGTATAAATGTCACTGCTACTTTTTAATTTGTATATCGAAGACGCGATTAACATTATTAAAGGTAGGACTACTGTAGGGATATAGAGACAGGGACAAGAAAATAGTATGCTTAGATTTGCAAAAGATTGTTAAAGGTGTATATTTGGAACGCGGCGCTGTACCGATGCGAAATGGATGGTGGGCGCGGCGGAAAGGAAAAGGTTAGAAGCCTTCGAAATGTGGTGTTACAGGCGAATGATAAGGATACCGTGAATGGAGAAGATTTGAAATTAAGAAATATTAGAAAGAATAGGACAACAGAGGACTCTATGGAAGTTAATAAGAAATAGGCAAGTTAGGTTGGTAGGACACCTTCTCAATCATGAAGGTCTAGTCAGAGACATATTAAAGCCAGAAACAATAGTTGCAAGGAGTAGAGGTAGACTTAGAGTAGGTTACTGTTCGCAAATTGTTAAGGATGTGGGTTGTTTTAGTTTTGGGGAAATGCGAGGATTAGTTCAGGATAAGATTGGAAGTGCGTGTCCAACCAGTCTTAAGACTGACGACCTGATAATGATCTCCTTCTTAATATCTTTCAAAAGAACATCAACGTTCTTATCTTTTGATTACACCCTAAACTAGCGGTCCCTTCAATAAAAGACCTTGGAATTTTTCACGATCAAACGTCAAATTTTCATTGTCATCTTGATTACATTTGTTCCAAAACTCAAAAAAAAAGCCGGGTATTGAATCCAAAGCGGATACCTGGACGACCAGTACCTACAGTGGTATTTCTGTTTGAAAGAATAGCTAAAACAATAGATTTAAAGATATACTGATAAACTGGCAAAAACCTTTCGCCGAGCAATCTACCTTCGCCCCAATTGGAGAGCAAATCTGCAAAATGCCACGGCAAGTTCAAGGCCTGATGGTTGTAAATGCGGCAACGAAGAATATTCTCTACGACTCAGCTGGTTCAACCAACATCACCATCGTCGTAGGTAAAGGTAAAAGAGAGGTACAAACTATACTAATACATACACACACACATACGTACATAGAAATATTCATGTACATAAAGACACACACATACACACAAACGCAAACATACATACATAATACATCCATCTCGTACCCTGTAGAAAACACAAAGAACCAGATGCTTGTTGCAAGAACAGCAACAGCAGCAGCAATGGTGGGAGGAAAATCCATGCCATGCCGAATGCCATAGGCGCTCGAAGCTTTATTATGTTCGCTATACCCGGACGAGTGATCGTACGAACCGATTGACTTAAGTCGCTAACACACGCGCAGCAGAAACGGCAGCACATCGAAACGATTTAAAAAATTAACCGGGACAAAAAGAGAAAAACGATAAATTGAACTTTTCTCATTTCGAAACTCCACTGTGATAAAGGGTGCGCTAACTTTTTCGAAAAAGAGAAACAGAATAACGTGAAATTCACGACGCAGTGAATGAACTAAGAAGTGTGCTTTTGTTGCTTTCTTATTCCTACTACCTGCTCATGCTTGGATGATTTGTGAGGTGCATTTAACCGATCCAGGTGACAAGTGAACCAACCAAACACCCGCAGCAGTTGAAACAACAATCCGTGAATTTTTGCGCGAAATTTTTGGGCGACACCAACCATCAAAACCGACCGCAAAACTTCTCGGTTTCCAACAATATAGTGACCAACAACATCTTCTGTATGTGCTCGAATTACTTCGCGTTTTGGTAAATTCAAACGTGATATCTGTACGTGTTCTTGATGTGCATCAAAGAGTCTCCTGCGGATTTTTAAAAAGCTCTGCGCGATAAGAGGGTACGTGGTCCTACTGACAATTGAAATCCGAAACAAGTCACTGCAATTTTGTCATTCATACCACCGTGTCATTGTGCCGGCTTGTTTTTAGAATCGCTGTGGAATCCGATATAAATTGGAATTGTATGTAGTTCGAGAGGAATTTCAAAAACATGGTAAGTTGCAATTTCTGTCTGCATGTAAAACACATATGTATGTACATATCTGGTATAAATACGCAGATTTGTAAACTTATTCACGTCCTTGCTCTGATCTTTTACATCAGCAGAAAATATTTGAATCGTGATTTAAATAACTAATTCCGAATATACTACATCATCAAAATCATATGGTCATTAGTCTACTGGTTGGACTGTAGTGAGCTATTCTTCGCATTTCCCTAAAACTAAAACTAGAACATCCCACATCCTTAACTATTTTTACTACAATAGGAAAAGAAATATATCTATCAATATTTTTGTTAGCTACCATTATCTTATTGTGCATATTTTGTTAACATGTGTAACCAAACAAAGCAGGAAGAAATACCAATTAAATATTTTTTGTTGCGCAATTTTATTATTATTTGCCAACAACCAGAAACAATAATATAAAATTAGAATTAAACAATGAATTTAGGTATTGTACATGTACAACTGAAACTCATGTATTATTGAAGAGTTAATAGTTTCTCAACTACTCAAGATTAATCCCTTTCTTGCAGCAAAAGAAATATACAATCAAGAAAATTTCCGCTACAAAAACACAATAAGAAATTTTTCTTCTTCGTCATAATTTATTCAAGCAGGACTTTTTCAATTGTAATTAGGACTTTTCCTTGATAATGTGAACATAAAAGCAAGCAAGTACCTAGAAGGTAATAAATTTGTAATTCTATGTGGCTTTAATAATTCTAATCGTAAAAGTTAATGTTTGTCGCTCAGAACAGATAAAACAGCCCAAATTTGTGTATACGCCAAAAAGCTGAGGTGCCAGTATAAACTGTTGTAATAACCCTTGATCTTTAAGCACTGAATAATCATTAGCCTCAAAACACATTTATATGTTAATTACATTTTTTAATGTAATTTATTGCCCCCGTTAAATAAACATTCAACGAAAATAAACACAATGGCGTCATGCTGCCAAAAATGTTAACAATTAAAATTTCCTGAAATATATTTTTGAAAATAATATAAAATANGAAGTCATGTTCAAGCGCAATATGAAATATTAAAAGCTTCCTGTACACAGAGAATCTTTTATTATTAAGAAATTTCCCCTTTACTAATGCAATTTTTAGGATACTCTGTACAAAAGCGTTAACACCTCTATATTACTTATACCATCCATGCGAAGGGAATATTAGTCCTTATAGAAAAACGAAGGTAATATTAAGGCGATTATTCGAACACAAGGAATTTAAGCAAATTAATAATTCGGAATCTTGTCGAAGAAAACATTAGGGATTTGTTTTATTATCCTTATAAAATGTCACAACTTAATTTGACATTATTTATATTTATATACAAAGGTTCATGGTTTAAGAAGGAAGCGTCAGGGAACTTTGTAGGTAATACCAATTACAGCAGGAGCAACAAGAACTAATGCCGCGGACCTATAAATAACTCGGTAAGTGCCGTATGCCGCATAGGAACAAACTCTGTTAAAGAGTTCAATAGTAATGTGAAAATAATAAGCTAGCGGAAATTTATGAGCGTAACATCCGAAACGTCTGAAAAGAGGCGGTTTCGACCGCGAAATGGTAAACATACGAAAACATGCGTGCCGAACACTTAATGTGTGGTTGTGGTAGCTCTTTTTAGCGTTTTTCTTGAACGTTCCACTCTGTATTACTGTTTTAGTAAGTAGGTTCATTCTGAAAATATAAGGGAAAACTTACCATATTCTGTTGAAGGTTCCATTTTAAGTTCTATCTCATCTCCTCGAATCGTTGATAATTAATCATCTGGAAAGAAAGATACAAAGTTGTTAGATACTCAGGTTTAGGTGTTAATAATTCGTATTCAAACAAGTAATAAAGTCTTCGGTTATCTATTATGCCTTGACACAAACAATAGGACGGATCGCTATATTTTTACAACCAATATTTACCAGTTGGCAACTTTGGTAAAATAATAATTTTATGTAAATGATTCTGAAAATCGTGCCATATTATCAACAGTAATAAACAATTAATAAACGGTAAAATTGTAAATAGCATTTTTTCAAATACGCATCTAGATCACTCAATCTCCTTAATCTTTAAAATACCGAAACATTTCGTAGGTTAGTTAGGTGGCCTTTTATAACTGTACAATGGGAAAAGAATAATAGCGTTTATCGTAGTAGACCACTTACAACTTACACGGAGCCAGGTAGCGTGGTACTCCAGCTCGTAGGTAACCTGCTATTCCTGCACGAAACCTTAAATCCGAAGTAGAATGTTCTCAGTCTCTCTATTCAAGGTTCAATAAAGAATCGACCCAGTTTATGGGTACATTCCATTTGATAATAATAAAATTCGGTCGAAATTAACAATAGGAACAGTTCTCTATAATAATTTAAAATGTGAAGGACCTTATTAAGTGGTCACAGCAGGTAGAAGAAGTATCAAGTGAATATTATGCTATATTGTGTTGTATATACAAAAAATACCGGCAACTCTATATAATGAAATTGTTTATTAAGAAAAAATCCTTATAATCCATGTGTAAACACCACCTCGTGATTTTGTTTCAACATGGTTGCATTTAGGAGGTCCGACTTAGGGAAATTTGGCAGTACCATACTCAGTTCCATCTACACAAATGAAATTGGTAAATAAAGTGTAACCATTCATTTTACACATACACGTGTAGGAGTAACCCACTTATTATGCAAAAAGTGAACTACAGATAAAACAGTGACCCAAAGAGATGATGTAAATGTTTTGTTTTTATTTTCACACGCACAACATTGGTAAAGAACTATTTAATTATTTATGAGCAGTGCCAACATAACTAGTAAAATGACTCTCGAGTGAGGTGCTCGGTTGATTATCTTTTGAAAATGGTTTGTTATCTAAATAGGCGATTTAAAGGTCATTAACATTAGCATCTCTTAGACCGATTTGGATGCCGTGTGAACCCCTTTCTGTAACGCTTTCACAGGATATGCGTGTAACTTAACGTATTATATACAAAATACCTAGCACTTTATCTGAACCTACTGGCAAAAGAGGTCTAATATTTAGAATTTTTTTAAAGTCCAAAATAAAGTAGGTATCTACATATCTATTTTTTCATTCAAATCGAGTATAAAATTAAAAATCTCCGTTTAAAGGATGTATTCTCTTATGAACAACACAAGAAAAGAAAATTACAATTAATGGCAAGGTTCAAAATGAAAGAAAATGCAGTGGTGTATTAGGAGATAAATGATAATAATTAAGCAAGAAAGAATGAATAGTAGAATAGCAAAATAATAAAAGGGATAAAGAAGTGTATAGAATTGTGCAAAACTAGATACAATAGTTCAAATTTGGTCTAAGTCGTACTGCTTGTTTTTTAATTTAATCCTGTAATGATACAATAAGAATAATAATAATACTGCTAAATTAATAATATAAGTGAGACAATGTTTTGATTATGATTAAACTCCTTCACATCTACTTTTTTCTTACCAAAGTATCACTTATTGATCTACTGAAGATCAGTATTAAGCTATACCGACTATTGGTCTGTTTGGGAAAATACAGGGGTGAAGAAACAACCCTTACTTCTGTGAATTTCGATGTTAGTAATCCGTGCAAAGCTGTTGACCCATACAGGGTAAAATTTTATTGTACCTTTTGTTATGCCTACTTTTATATTACACGGACTTACCCAGGACGTGCTCTAACAATAGAGAATCATGCTTCAAATGACATCTTATTAACTTAATGATATTTAATAAAACGTAATAGTTACTTGCTTTTGGACACAATAAAGTACAATGGAACTGGCAAAAGGTAAATACCATATAATAAAACACAAAAAAAAAATTAAGAAAAAATCCAGAAAATATATAAATAAGACACAAAAGCCCAAAATTTCACATAAAAAGTTTAAATACCTAAAATGGTTTATAAGTTTGGATGGATTGATTGATTTAGAAGCACTATAATCTAAAGCAATCAACTGGTCTATATCTTTGAGACTAGTTTTCTGACTATACTTTGACTGCAATATGACTGACCATGGCATTCAAACGCATATCATATTGTTTTCCACCCGAGCGTGAAGTAATTACGCCTGTTCCCTTATAACATAACGGGTTCAATAATAGCATCATATGCCATACATAAATTGTGAAACACTATAATTTGAGAACAACTTGATTTGAAAGAAAAAAGTTTCCTGTACATAATAAAACAAAAATATTGGTATACAAAGGATTTAGAAGAGACGAAAAACGAAGAAGTCGCAGAAGTCAGAAAACACAGGTTAGAAAAAGCGCTAAAAATAACAATAAAACAAAGAATAGTACAGGATCGGGTCGCTTTTGGATTTTGAACTTCAAAAGAGATTATTGCATGCATATTTAAAACAGGAGGGGTAGAAAAGGTTAGAAATGAGGATATATTAAAAAGAGTAGAATAAGGAGAGCGCTTTGGATATCAAGAAGGTATAGGGGAGGCTAGTAGGAAAAGGTTAATTATAGACATATTAGAAGCAGGTACAGGAGTTAAAAGGGGTAAAGGTAGACTTAGATTGCAGCTAGTGAAAATTGCACGAAAATTTGCACTGATGAGAGTGCTGGTTGGGGTAAGAAACACACAAATATATATTCTGCAGTATTAAAAGGTATGCCTAAAGCTCGCACGTATACATAAACAAAATTTGACGGAATGAAGCATCAAAATTTTTGACGAAATTGTTCACTAGAAGTCTGTAACCAATTATGTAATTTTTTCCAGGGTGGCGGTCAAATAATTATTATAATAACTATAATTAGTTTTGTATATTTACGTTTGATGTGACATGGTTTTGTAAAACTATTTTTAAACATACATACAATTTAGACAACTTTTAGAAGTGAGTTAGTTTAATATGAAATNTCATTCTACAATATAGTAAACCTTGCCTTAAATTAGATTCCTGACCGTTACTATTAAATTATGTAGTTTTTTCCAGGGTGACGGTCAAATAATTATACAACTATTATTAGTTTTGTATATCTAGATTAGATCGAAGTTAAGTTGAAAATGTACCTAGGGAAAACGGCAAAAATAGTTCTATGAAATATTAACCTGAAAATTCAATTTTGAATTTTTTTTCCAGGGTGACGGTCAAATAATTATAATAACTATTATTAGTTTTGTATATTTACGTTTGATGTGACATGGTTTTGTAAAACTATTTTTAAACATACATACAATTTAGACAACTTTTAGAAGTGAGTTAGTTTAATATGAAATATTAATCTGAAAATTCATTTTTTACACGCTGCCTCAAATTAATGAGGAAAAAATTATTGTTTTGTCACACCCCCGCCGGGAATCGAACCCGGGACCTTCGGCATTACGCATCAATGTTCTGACCACTAAACTACGAGAGGTGACAACAGAAACAACGACCAACCGACCTACAAGGTTTACGATCCGTCGTACTTGGTCATTCATATTAAACTAACTCACTTCTAAAAGTTGTCTAAATTGTATGTATGTTTAAAAATAGTTCTACAAAACCATGTCACATCAAACGTAAATATACAAAACTAATAATAGTTATTATAATTATTTGACCGTCACCCTGGAAAAAAAATTCAAAATTGAATTTTCAGGTTAATATTTCATAGAACTATTTTTGCCGTTTTCCCTAGGTACATTTTCAACTTAACTTCGATCTAATCTAGATATACAAAACTAATAATAGTTGTATAATTATTTGACCGTCACCCTGGAAAAAACTACATAATTTAATAGTAACGGTCAGGAATCTAATTTAAGGCAAGGTTTACTATACATTTTCAACTTAACTTCGATCTAATCTAGATATACAAAACTAATAATAGTTGTATAATTATTTGACCGTCACCCTGGAAAAAACTACATAATTTAATAGTAACGGTCAGGAATCTAATTTAAGGCAAGGTTTACTATATTGTAGAATGAAAATAAGAAAGAAAAGCTGAGTATTTTCATAGGGTAGCAACGACGCCACTCTTCGCGTTTACTGTATGTGCCCAATATTTTTTTACTTTTTTCTTAACACTTTGTTCCTTTTCGCGCCTGAGTTATACGGTGATCCGAATGATATGTTATTTAGAAAGAGAATTAATTATATAAATCCTGCTTATGCTAATTGCAACAAAAATCATTTCAGACGTTGCCACGCCGTCAATGCCGTGACATGTTCACGAATAACAGGAAAAGATTAATCTGGTTCGTAGACGGCATAAGTCGATGGTCTGATACTCTTTTTTTATTATTTTTAATCCAAACTGTACCTACATACACACACACATACATGTGATACTTACAATTACTCGAGTGTATCTTATTAGTCGGAAACTGCGCGAACTACATAGGTACGAAGTAATTACAATTTTTAAGTTGGACAACTAATTCAATTACAAATTAGGTTCCGAATTGTTGTACGATTCAAATAATTCCCGTTGTACTTTTTGTTCTCGCTCCAATAATTATTACACACTCATGTGGACTAGCTCATTTCCAAAAGTTATTAACTGTTTGACCGAAATTTCCATTCTAGGAGAGAAATCTAATCTGAAATTCACGTTTTAAAAAATTCAGAGAACTGCGTTCCAACGATACCGTAACAGAAACTGTGTATGAAAAATACATTGAACGATCCATATTGACACACTAATATTAAAAAAAAAAATACCAATTCAACTAGATTAATTTATATTTTAATTTGGATNTCTCGATAAATTACTGACCCATCTGATTAAGATCCTCAAGGGCGACGTTTATGTAATATCCAAGTACTGTTAGTATTTATAGCTGCTAAAGTATTTCATGCGTTAGATGAGTCCAAGCTACATCATCGATTCAGTTAGGAGGGGTTGATACCTTCGTTTGGCCCTACGTAACACCTGAAATATTTCGCTTGATCTATTTTGTGTAAGCTTTTGTTTATTTTTAGTAACCTAAAATTTCTTTCCTACACACCATATAAAAAAAAAAATAAAAAATCTGACCACATTACAGGATTCCAACTCGCGGACTCCGTATGCTGAAGGCTACAGCTACAGCCTGTAGCCATTCGGCTATTTTAAGATTTCTGTGGCGAAATTACCACTCATATTGCGCATCAAGTTTGTTGCTTTTAGAGTGAAAACAATAAGAAAACGAATGTTTTCAGAAATTAGACTTAAGTACCCGTAAACCCATAAAGTAAATTTTATTGAATAAAATTTCTAATTTGTATGAAAATTCAACCAGTATTTGTAAAGAAATTGAATCAACTTTGAAAAAAAAAATATGTTGTAATACTTCACTACAAATATCAAAAATGTAGTTGAAAGCTTATCAAGCACACACATGATATACTCCGTAATGATTGTTTACAAATATCAATCAAATTACTCCATAACTAGCCAAATCAAGATAGTCTTTTCAGTATTTTTATATGTTAGAAAGTGGCGTCAAAATTGTAAAATTACAAATAACGTTAAAGCACCATATATTTCAAAAATTGAGCTTTAAAATGAAAAGCCAACATACCTAATGATATGGCGAAAGCAAAACCCTAAAAACAAAATTGTCACCTGTCCCTTTTTCTCATTCGTCTATTCTTCACAACCATTTTTTTGTTGACGGGCTGATAATGATTAGAAATCAATCATTTCGTTTTAACACATCAGCTTTAACACAACTTTCGCTAATTAAAATTCACCCAAATTACAATATTAGTAGGTATACCTACGAATATGTTTCACAGTATTACGGCATTGCCGTCAAATAAAATTTATGAAGCACATACATAATCGGTTTATGGTGTCAAATATTATTAGACACTGGTGCGTGTAAATACCATAGATCCCACAAGGCCATTACTAATTTAATCATTGGATGCTTCACATGATGCGGGTATATAATAATAAGGGATTATTTTATCTTTGTTTGCATTAGTTGATGCTAAGCCAGCAACAGTAATGCATTATCTAATAAAATATGTATTTTAATATAAAGCGGTTTTTTGGCTTAAGAAGAAGGCGAATAATCGTCTGGAAAAACATTTTATCTTCTGTTTATGGTCTAGCCTTCCAAAAATTGCTTTATTTCTCTAGGTACAGGGTACACACAATTATGTTAAAATAAATCAAAAATGTTGGTATGTAATTAACGGAAATGGCGCTATGGAAATCAATAAAGAAAGACGGTGCTAATACACCTGATGTACTTGCTAAACATAATAAGTAGAAGTAGGAGTTAAGAGCGGTTAGGAAGGAAGGAGGGGCTTAGATTACATTAGTCTTCGCAAATCGTTAGGAATATGGGATGATCTAGTTTTTGGGAAATGCGATAGGAGTGACAGTGCAAGTGTCTGTTTAATCAGTCTTCAGATTGTCGACTTTGTGGTGAGATATCTATGCTTAGGGGGTATCATTGAAAGCAGTTTAGTAGGTATAGCAAGAAAATTACTTTTCATTCTTTTTAACTTGAATTATTACCATTGGATCAGTCCACGAAATTACAATTTTTAGACGTTTTGTTTTATCCTGTACCTAACCGTATAAAGTAAGGAACTATCCGACGGGATAGTAGATAGTCGATCCAACATACCTGATATAAACAGTGACAGGACAAGAAGACCAAACAATAAAATTACTAATTATTTTATAGTTTTTATCTCACGAAGATTTTTCGTCTCCTCCTTACTGCTTTCTGTCAGCAATGATACAAAAAAAAATAAACTTTCTAACCCTTCTATCTACTTACTATTACGTAAAACTTGAATGCCCGCAGGTACATATCTACGCTTAATTTCCTTCTTTCAAAAGTTTATTGGAGTTCTGTCTCAAGCGCCCTATGCAATTTTAACCGACATTGTAAATACACAGAAGCACTGAAAGTAAATTTCCTTTCGAATCTACATTTTTCCGTACTTTATCATTCCGCCCGGAGAAAATTACTGAAATTAACCGTGTCAAATTCTATTAGCTTAATAAATCAAGGGTTTAATATTATTATCTGAAGAATCTGAGGGCACAAATGGAATAGGTAGGTACCTAAATTCAATTTGAATACAAAACGATCTTCTTCGTTTTTTTTTTTTTTAAAAATATAAACTGGAAACGCGATACTTCTCAAGACAAATGGTTTGCGATATCAAACGTTCAATCTGACAAAGGCCAAGATTAATTCAAATGTCAAAACTTACTTTTATACCTTAACCGAAATGAAATATGTAACATAACAGTGTTGTCAGTTCAGTACATTCGATATTTAAACTGATATACAATTACCACTTATGCTTACGTCTCTCTGAAAATTTATTGTATCTTCGAGGTAAGCTCATTGTCTTTACAATCGAAGACCAGTTCTCATGAAAAAATTGACCACTGTCCTTGGGGAGGGCAATGGAAAACCATACTATAAATTATACTGGATATGTAAATATATTCAATACAATTCTATTTAATCCCCTACTGTAATTTGTGCAAAATTATTCTCTAAAATCTTTAATGAACTTGAATTCCTTTTCAATATTAATAGTTAATATCAGAATATACATAATTATCACTAAGTAAACAATTATCACATCATCATGAAAAATTCACAATAAAACCAGAAAAAAATTTTCTCTCTCCAGTCTCTCAGAGTCTTTCAGTCTTTCACAGTCTCTCTCCAGTCTCTCAGAGTCTTTCAGTCTTTCAGCGTCTCTGAGAGCGTCACTCACAGTCTTTCACAGTCTCTCAGTTATTGCCTAGGTGTTTTTATGGATCTCTCACAGTCTCTGTATGAGAGACTCAAACGATACAATTGTTAATTCAGAGATTCGAGTCTCTTGTAGAAAGACTGGGATCTCTGAAATATGTTGAACTTAGAAAATTTTGACTATGTCTATCGAGACACCACTCGAGTCTCTCGTTCAGAGATTCGAGTTTCTCGTTCTGAGACTGGATACGAAATGAGGATCTCTCTATGAGCGACTCGAGTCTCTCGTTCAGACACGCTAAACAGTTTTTTTTGACAGTCTGTCGACTGTCTCTCTCAGCGACACCAGAGAGACTCGATGAGAGACGGAGACTCGAGTTATTGCTTTCAGAGACTCTGAGAGACTGAACATTTTTATCTCGGGAAGCAACGAATATAGCCCAACCTCCACCCCAAAATAAATATAGATGTGCCTATTTTGTACATTATCTGTAGATAGACCACCTGCTGATATCAAAATAGAATTTTAAGGAAAAATACGGAAAAATTATGTTGATAATGCATGATTTTCTTCAAAATCTTATATACAGTATACTGTTTTACGTTTGTTGGAACATTAGTAATTACAAATGTATTTAACTATTTTGCGTTTGATCTTTAAACAAAAGCAGTAACATTGGAGAAAACAAAAGAAACAAAAGCAAGTTAAATCCTAATTTAGATATAATTTTAAGACCACTTATTATCAAATGTAAATGGTTTTATTCAAGGAACTTTGTGCCACTAAATAACGAATATACTTACATATACATGCAACCAGAATGTGTTTTACGACGACANTCGAGTCTCTCGTTCAGAGACTGGATACGAAATGAGGATCTCTCTATGAGCGACTCGAGTCTCTCGTTCAGAGATTCGAGTTTCTCGTTCTGAGACTGGATACGAAATGAGGATCTCTCTATGAGCGACTCGAGTCTCTCGTTCAGACACGCTAAACAGTTTTTTTTGACAGTCTGTCGACTGTCTCTCTCAGCGACACCAGAGAGACTCGATGAGAGACGGAGACTCGAGTTATTGCTTTCAGAGACTCTGAGAGACTGAACATTTTTATCTCGGGAAGCAACGAATATAGCCCAACCTCCACCCCAAAATAAATATAGATGTGCCTATTTTGTACATTATCTGTAGATAGACCACCTGCTGATATCAAAATAGAATTTTAAGGAAAAATACGGAAAAATTATGTTGATAATGCATGATTTTCTTCAAAATCTTATATACAGTATACTGTTTTACGTTTGTTGGAACATTAGTAATTACAAATGTATTTAACTATTTTGCGTTTGATCTTTAAACAAAAGCAGTAACATTGGAGAAAACAAAAGAAACAAAAGCAAGTTAAATCCTAATTTAGATATAATTTTAAGACCACTTATTATCAAATGTAAATGGTTTTATTCAAGGAACTTTGTGCCACTAAATAACGAATATACTTACATATACATGCAACCAGAATGTGTTTTACGACGACAAAAATTACGTCAAAATCTATTTTGAGATATCTTAATGTTAAACGGTTGTGTACAATTAGTAGTAACATTATAAAGCCATTTAGAAGTATCACAATAGTTTAACAACATCTATTTTTAGTGATACACTAGCTATGTAAATAAATTCTTGCGGCATTCAGTTTATTAAAAAATTGTCAGGTGCAATTTAAATTAACACCTTTTATTAGCCAGACCAACTTTTAATTGTAATTTTGCTGAGAAAAATTGAGTAGGATTTCTACCTGACTATTTTTAACATAAAATTTAACGAGCTTGCTTTAAGATTTTTAATGAAGAAAGGTTATAACATTTGCAAAATCTTCTGTTGCTTCTATTGCCTGCAAATTTTTGTTAAAAAGCAAGAATTATTAAAAAAGCACTTCGTACAAAAGATTTATGGCATATAGGGTTGAAATAGTAAATTTT
>NW_020438874.1:2055284-2069807 GCF_000699045.2 Agrilus planipennis | reverse complement strand
TTCTATTGCCTGCAAATGTTTGTTAAAAAGCAAGAATTATTAAAAAAGCACTTCGTACAAAAGATTTATGGCATATAGGGTTGAAAACGTAAATTTTTTCTGATATATTATTAAAGTCTTAAAATCACAGCGGTTTTCTTCTATTGATTTATAGAATTTACTTATCTACTAATTAAAAATTGTCAAAAAATTACTTTTTTTAATTCTATTACTTTTGCATCCAACAATAATTCATGAGTTTGCAAAACAGTTTATTTCTCTTGGAGTTGCCCTCACTAGAATACTAAATAACGTAGTCTCTATTATAATGTCCTGCAGCTTACTTTCGTTCTTAGTCTTGACTCCAACAAAAAAGTACATAACCGTTATTACCATGTAGCTCTGGCCAGCTTACAAGAAGAACAGTGAACCTCGTTTAATGTGGAGCAGCAACTTATCCGGAAGTAAATTGATATAAAACGATGATTGCCGAGTAATAGACGAGAGAGAGTTACAGCGCCAAACATAATTTTACATAACTTTTTGTGTTGTTGTAATTAATACGAAATTATTATAATTCAGCCTTAACGAGGGTTTAAATTTTCGTCCAGTTTGTTAATAAATTTTAAGGTGAATATCTTTTAATTGTAAGATGATAGTCTAACAGTAANAATACGAAATTATTATAATTCAGCCTTAACGAGGGTTTAAATTTTCGTCCAGTTTGTTAATAAATTTTAAGGTGAATATCTTTTAATTGTAAGATGATAGTCTAACAGTAAAATTCTAAAATTTTGAAAACTTTAACCTTAGGTATTTATTTATCACGATTTATCAATCATAGAAGCAAACATATTAGAAAACAGTATAGGTACGCATGTTAATGATAAATTTTAGTTGTTTTTTAAATGCTTAATTCATGTTTAAAATCATTATACATATTTAAAAACTACAGTCCTCAACAACACGACTCAATTCGAACGTAAGGATTAAAATTAAGAAACCAAAATCAGTGAGAGATCATTCAAAATTAAAATATATAAATCTAATATATTTCAGAAACGTAAAATTTGGAACAAAAGAATTTTCAAATAGGTATTAAAGAAACAATTTGGATTAGCCTACCGAAAACGTTTTACTTACGTTTATTCAGATCGGCGGTCGACAGCTTTATGAATGAAGAAACGAAGGCGTAAAACATAATATATAGTTGTAATTATTTGTCTTTGTCTTGTAATGTCGTGCTCAATAATAAACCAATACTCATCACAAAGTCACCGTATATTTATATAATAAATAGAAAGTATGTACTGACATGTGTAAGGCGCTTGCTTTTGACTATCATTTTATGATGTATGTTGGTACTTAACATTGTCTCTGTTAGCATAGTATACTTTTATTTACTTTAATTAATTTTTGATTTATCGCTTGTTTTTTCTTTCCCGTGATTGTAGGTTAATAGCTTTTGTACAAAAATAAACCTTGAATTTTTTACATGCATATTATAAGCATAATCTGTATACAAACAGTTTGGTCTACATTAAAAATCCTTGTTAGGTACTAGTTTTATAATTAAATTGCATAATTTTAGAAAGTTTCGCACTGCAATACATCAGAAACTGTCCAAAGATTAATTGCTTTTTCAGATAATTAATAAATAACATTAAAAGCTAGATGTACCTAATTTATTTTCAAAAAAGAAATGTTAAAATTTTGATGGAGCAAATCGACGTTTAGGATTAGACTCAGTTATTTTAATATTGCCAATAAATTAATACATGTTTTACATTGCATGTAATAGTTCTACCAAAAAGGTGTTTATTAAATGCAATTTTCCAAAAAAATAAGAAGCGATCGTAGAATATCCAAAATAATTTAGTTCTACATATTTATGTACAGCAAACACAGAATAATTAATATTTATTGTTCATCACCACGGATATTATTATGACCTCAGCTTACTTTTTAAAATAATTCACAGTATGATTACGATTTCCGCAATATTTTATTATATGTTATTTTTTAATCTAATTTGCATATTGCAAGTTAAGCAATTATTTTTATACAATACTATAAATACTAAAGACACTAGCTTTCTGTTCAATGTCAATGAACAATGAATAATTTAATGACAATGTAATAATATTCACCTTTCAATATATACCTTTCTCATTGGCTTGGTTTTCACTTATTCTGGTAATTGCTCTTTTGAAAGCAAATTTTAAACAATAAAATTTTGCGGTATATACAGTTTATTTCAATTGCAAATTACCAATACTGACATTTCTGTGGCTATTTTTCGGTTTTTATAAAAAACAAAAGGTATTGGAGACAACCGCTCCTTCCTTGTGTAGCTGTATAAAAATTATGTAAACATTATTTGTGTCACTTTTTATATACCTAATGTCAAGGATAGAATAGTTTACAAATAAAAAAAAGCAGCAGGTGCTACCGCCCGTTTGTTTTTAAAATGTTTAAAACAATAACAACAAGACATAAATACTTCTTAAGTTCTGACAAGATTAATAAAATTGTTAATTTACTAACAAATATTGAGTATATTCATGATCAGTCTGAGTCAGTTAAAGTGAGTGAAGGATTTTAGATTTCAGCGGATTTCCAAGGATAAATATTAAAACTGTGACTGTTTTGTTTCTTTATTTTTTAAATAAGGAAACCTGCAAGATTTAGGTCAATTCTCTTAATCACGTATTTCGATTGAGACCTATAAGAGTGCCATTCCACAAAGTACGTACTGTGGGTGCAATTAGACTAAACATCGGTAATTGTATTCTCTGAAGAATCACGTGGTAAAACAAATGAATAATAATACCCTCATGGCTCACATTCGCATCACGTTGTGAATTTTAAACATTGCACTGGTAGAAGATCAAGATATACCCATGTATAGCCATGTATAGGTAAACGTGCATGTAGGTACTATATGCGTGTATATCTACACTACGTATATATTTGCAATTTACAATCAACATTGATGACTCACTACTAACTTATGTCGCATTTTGCTCAGCATTGCTCCAGAGTAGTAACAGACAGAAGCAAAAGAAAGTACAGAATTTCAAAAATTATCCAAACGTTTTCTGGCTTTTACCTTTATGGGTAACATTAGAGAAAACGATAGAAAAAGGAGGACGTACATAGGATTCGTAGATTTAGAAAAAGCTTTTGACAATGTTAAATGGGACAAGATGTTAAAAATGTAGGGATGACATACAGAGGAACAGGCAGTTAGAGAGATTGAGCAGCAACGTAGGGAAGTAAATTTTAGCAAGGGAATGAGACAAGGATTCATACTGTCATCGCTACTTTTTAATCTATACATCGAAAATGCGATCAGCATTATTAAAGACAGGACCACTGTAGGGATATACAAAGTAGTATGCTTAGATTTCCAGATGATATAGCAGTATTAGCATCTAGGATGGAGGAGTTACAGATAGCCGTAAATAAAATGAATGTGGTACTGATAAAACAGTATTGTATGACAATAAATAAAAGTAAAACAAAAGTATTGGTATGCAAGAGAAGAAACAGTAGGGAAAAAGGGAATATAAAGATAGGAGATGAAAAATTAGTAGCTGATTTCCGGTATCTAGGAAGTTAGATAACTTAAGATGGAAGGAGCAATTGAGATATAAAATAGAGGATAGCACAAGTTCGAATCACCTTTAATGCTCGCAAACGGTTAATTTAGAAATTCGAAAAATACTGTTAAAGGTGTATGTCAGGATCGCGGCGCTGTGCGAGTGCGATATTTAGACTGTGAATGCGACGGAAAAGAAAACTTTAGAAGCGTTCGAAATGTGGTGTTACTGGCGAATGATGAGAATACCGTGGATAGAGAAGGTTAGAAATGACGAGGTATTAGACAGAATAGGAGAAAACAGAGGACTCTATGGAAGTCATTAACCAATAGGCAAGTTAGGTTGGTAGGACACCTTCTCAGGCATGAAGGGCTAGTTAGAGACATATGAGAAGCAGAAACAGGAGCTAAAAGGAATAGATATAGACTTTTATTAGATTACTGTTCACAAATGGTTAAGGATGTAGGATTTTCTGGTGTTTGTGTGTAAATGCATAAATAATAGTAAAGAGAAACACTCAAAGACCTACGTAGATTATATACCTTTAGTAAATGTAAAACGGCTGATCATGCATTTAAATAAAAGAAATAAACCACATCGAACTATAATAAACATTAGCATTAAATTATATCCTTTGCACCCTATTTACTGTTTACTCTCATTTTCTTATCCCGTCGTCCTTGTTACCCACATAAGAACCAGTTTTCGAGTCAATCTCCGCTGTTCTTCGTTCGTTATCTGAATTAATAAATTATAAAGAAAAGCAATCTGTAGCTGTACAGGAAGTCCCGTATTTTTTCCGATAGCCGTCATATCCTTAAGCAAAACGTCCCTAGGGCGAAACGCGCACTGAGTACCATCCGATGATATATTACTCCATACTTAACAACAAAACAAAGAACTGAATTAATTTATAGCATCCGTTTTGTATATCTCGAGTGGGCAGTTTGACACGGAGGCATTTTCGCATTAAAATGAGAAATGTGGATATTATTATAACAAAAAAAAACTCTAATTTTTAAGGAAACCTTGTTATGTGAAACATTTCCTAAATGTGCTATTTAGCACTAGGTACTGCAAAATTGATGAGTAATTTTGTGTTTACGTCATCGTCATAGTACGTACGAATCAATCCAAGAAATATTAATGACTTAAGTTAGCAATAATCAACATAGAGCTCACTTCGCAAATATGATATCAGCAATTCTGGCAATGTTTACTCAATTAAATTTTTAAACAAAAACACGGTAAAGGTCTAGATTATCCTCTGAAGGGGGTGGGGACAGGGGCGATTGAAAGANTTTATAATATTAATTAGTAGAGCCAAAAAAAAACAGTTAAAAAAAATTTAATAGTTGTGTCATAAACTTGACATAATACATAACAGTTGAAACCGTATTTGTTGAGTTTTGCGATTCTATTATCTTAAAACCAATCATTACAAATATTTAAATAATTTTTTATATAAATTATTGATTGTTTCTATGTAGTTTTCATTGTTTTTATTTTCGAATATTCTTTGAAAATTACTATACAAATTACATTTACATACCCACAAGCATATAAAAATTAACAAAATAATAAACTTTGAGTCCCCATAACTTTTAATGGGGGTGTGACCGCCACGAACTTTTTATGGTGGTTTACTCCCCCCCCTTGGGTGAGGGGGATAATCTTGACCTTTACCAAAAACACTATGGTTAGCCGGATTGACTGACCCATCTAAATTCGCAGCCTTCTTAGCAAATTTTTTAGATGTTACTTCTGTACTGCTCTTATAGCTTGTACCTATCCATATGAAAACATTGTTACTAAAACTTTTTCTAATCAATCAACAAAACAAAATTAACATTAAGCATACAAACATTTATTACGTAACGAGGTTTGCTTTCAAACCTTATCAATACCGAGATAAATGCCTGTCGATCATTTTATTTAAATTTATTGTATTATTGCTATAGAAGATTTTAATTTGATGATAGATAACCTACATTTCTGAACGTGTTAGGCAAGATTTCGAATCAATCAGAAAGCTCTCAGCACCACGAAAGGCTATAAAATGAAAATTTCAATAACGCTATTTTGCGTCGTCTCAGCTGTGACTTATCTCTACTGTCATCAATTTTCTATTTTGAATTCAAGGAGTAAAATTAATAACAGGTAAGTATTAGTTGTAAACCGTTACAGGTGATGGAATTCATTAGCATACATATGTCATGTGTACGGTCAGTATTATGAAGATATTTAAAATAAAATTTTAGATAATGATTAGCTGTTTCTTAAAACCTAATACCTAAATGCAGCCAATTATGTTCGACTTACGGAAAGTTTCTGATTTACCGTCAAACTTTTTAATTATTTTTCTTTGACTAAAACCATGCTAATTAGGCATTCAAATTATCTTGTTAATCAAATTGTGCAAATATATAACTGTGGTTCTAACATACGTATAGGTAGGTTATTACACTATCTCCTGTAATGATACGACCTCCTGAAATTCGTTAATTATTAAAACGTCTAATTAAGATGTGGAGTCCGCTGTTTAATCGGAATTTTTGATTAAAAGTCACAATTTTTGAAGTACCTACTCCAGTTGCAATTAAAGAATTATTAACTCGAGACAAAAATGTTCAGTCTCTCAGAGTCTCTGAAAGCGAGACTCGAGTCTTCGTCTCTCATCGAGTCTCTCTAGTGTAGCTGAGAGAGACTGTCAAAAAAACTGTTTAGCGTCTTTGAACGAGAGACTCGAGTCGCTCATAGAAAGATCCTCATTTCGTATCCAGTCTCTGAACGAGAGACTCGAATCTCTGAATTAAGAATTTTATCGTTCGAGTCTCATACAGAGACTGTAAGAGATCCATAAAAACACCTAGGCAATAACTGAGAGACTGTGAGGGACGCTAACAGACTCAGAAAGACTCTGAAAGAAGAGAGACTGAAATTTTTAGGTCTAGGGAAATGTCAATATTCGGTTGGAAGGGTTTAACTAGTAGCTTAAAACATTTAATTCCCTTATATAGGTAATATTATATAATAGACAATGTCTTGTTAATTGGCATACTCGCTCGGGAAGTTGTTCTACACATTAATGCGAATGACGAACGCAAGGAAGTGTGTTCTTGCAATACTAATTGCCTTCAGAAACGTCAATGGCGCAAATGATCATAGTACAAACAATAGAGCTTACAGTTTTACTCAACGCTGTCCTGTGCAAAAACAATAACGAGTTTAACTTAATTAACTAAATGACCTTAAAGACTTGAATTTCATTTTGTACTTAACCCAGGAAAGTTATTTATGCATAAGCCGCTGCATATTGCGACATATATAAGTACATAGTAATTGACGATCAAGCTGCGGATTAATTCTTGTATGAAATTAATGTCTGATAGTAAATCATGTGAACATGTTTCATTTGTAACAATTAAATAACAATAAAATTTTATCCCTTTCCCCATATATTATTATCTTCCACCTCTCCACCCATAAATATGCATCCATTTTCTATTTTCACATACATTTCTCACTGCACTCGTCCTAATCCTTCGAGGAATATTCAAAAACTTTTTCTTGCAAAAAATATAATATATAAAACAACCATATTCACCACATGTACGTGAAAGCTGGAGGGGTAGAAGGAGACCCTGGTATATACTACGAATGGTCACCCAGAGAGGAGGGGGTAAAAATGGGTCACGCAGTATTGGTACGTTCACTAATGCTATTTTCTTTTCTTACCTACATATGTTTTGTACCTATTTCCTTCAAGTTTACTTTCTTATATCTCCTTATTTTAGTTTTTCTAACCTTTATACTTAACTATCCTGTTTTTAGCTTCTTCTACTGTACATTTATCCCTATTTTTGATTTTCGGCTTTAATTCAAAAACTATGCAAGTGAATACGTATTCGTGCAGAGTCGTTTTGCTTCTAATGTTATCATAAATCCGCTAATCTTTCGTCATTCATAACTACAAGCGCAATGTTACTGTATGTTATGTGTTGATAGATGCTCAATTAAATATACAAATAAGAATAAGGATAAACATAGCTCAATTAAAGAATGATGAGAGAATAAGTAAAAGTAGGCGATTTTTCACAAAGTAATTAAGTTTAGAAACTAAGAAAACCTTCAATTTCTTTTTTCTCTTTAAAATTTTTATTGTACTTTTTCATTGTTAAACATTAAAATTAAACAGTTATCAATTAATTACCATTTTTAAAAATTAAATACATCTAAATTGTTGAAGACCTAATTTTTTCGATTTCAAAAAGTGCAAAACATTCCGTATTTAAATCAGATCCTTATCCACCAGTGAAACGCCGAAATGACCGGACTTACAGCTTCGAATTCTCGAAACTGCAGGCCCGACCATTTTGACGCTGTCACTGAGGGAGAAGGATAAATACGGAGTCGCGGTAAATTATATAAGCTAGCTATCCAGCCGCTCTTTCCGAAGCCCCAACCTCATACAATGAACTACCTAGGCGCCATCAGCAGTTCATCTGAGTGGAACAACTTACTCAAGAGACCGTATAATATACCTAAGCGTGGCTGCTAAGAGCGGGCTATATGTATTAACTAAACGGAAACAAATGGCGGTGAAAAGGTTTAACTAAAAAACATTTATTCACGCCTGCTATACGAAATATTAAACAAAATTTATGTTGGAAAGGTGACAAAGGTAAAGTAGAAGAAAATTGTAGATTAATTTCTTTGAAAAACGATTGCAAGCACTAGTTTTAGCGATTTTTTAGTTCACCCTCCCAAAGATTAATTGAAAACACGAAATTAATCTAAAACAAGATTAAATCAATTTTGTTTTATAGTATCGAAAAGTAAAAATTATTACCTTGTTTAAATAGTCGTACAAAATTTTGAATTTGAAAACTTACGTACATACTATATGTATACATGTTATTTTATAAAAATTAATTAATAAAACCAAAATTCTTTTACGTAATTCACTAAAGTAGGTAAAGATCATTCATAAAAATATATTTTGTTCTAATAAAAGAAAACCTAATTAAAACTATTGTGTAATTTAGTGTTCACAATTTCAATCATACCACAACTAGTACTTGCGCGTTTGGATTCAGTCTTTGTTATCAAATTGGGGCATTCCTAATGTAATTATTAAGGAGCACCCTTATTATTGAAAACATAACAAACAGTAAATTTAACGATGACGATCATGCAAGATAATGATCAAAACGGATGATAACTCTATTTTCAATAACTCACCACTTTTCGTAATTCTAATCCTAAATCCAACTTGTGCCCCAATCACTATTCAAATTCACATTGATGATTGCACAACACAATATCGGATAAGTTTTCTTTACTAATCTACGAAAACTAACGCGATAATTCAATTAATTAATAGCAATCGACACTATCCATTAACATGGCGCCGAATTAATAATAACAGTAAATTGTAATATTAATTTCTATTGTTCGTGTTAGATCGTGGACACCGAAGTATTTTTCTTTTACAGGAAATGTTTTAATTTCCATTTCTTTCTCACTCTCATTATATCTATCTCATTCTTTCATTCTTTGGCGAAGCAAGCCGTTTTGATAATGACGAATTCGCTTTTATCAGTCATGAAAAAACAGACAAGTATACATCACCTTGAAAGAACAAAAAAACCTTTATTTGATAAATAAAACGATATCAAGAAATAAAAGATGTACCAAAGGAGCCAATATATGAGGTTTCTGTAAAATGAATTCGGCTTTAATTTCGAGTTTAATTTTATCGCGCCAATTCAGCAGAATAATGTGCTAATTCAAATAACGCATACCAACACTTTATTCGACATTTCTTTTGGACAATAAACATCAACAGGAGGTCGTATACCATATGAAGCAAAACGTTCTTTCTGTCCAGCACAAAGATTCATTTGATCAATTAACGCGGCAAGTGGCACAATTATAATGACATTAAAGATGTTAAACAGAAAACAGTCAATAAAGAACGAAACTTTCCTCATTTAGACCGTGTTAACTATCGTACTTAAAACTCGTTAATTCCCAAGTTTATGAATACCATTTAGAGGCCTACATGAGAGTCAGATACCAAACGAGCCATTTTCTAATGACAAATGGACTTGAAGAACTTCACTGGAGTTATAAGAGAGATATGAAATGGGGGAGAAACAAGGAGAGCACATAAGCATAGTCATCAAGTTTATCATGTGATACTTATAAAGTAATGAAAAGTGTATGTACCTATGCATAGTTCACTAATTCGTCAGAAAGTATGAGATAACCCACTTACGAAAGACGGATTAACTTTATTACCTACAGGGAAAATTCCCATATGTAATAATCCACCATTGCTGATGCGAATGTGGATAGTAATTCGTAAAACTATTAAAATCTTGACTTACTAGATTACTAACATTTTAGAACCATTTTTACAATTACAAAAAACCTACCTAATGGAAATTGACATTTAAGATTGCATTTAGATAGGTCCTTTGTCCTAATTTATGTTATTTATTAATTACTACACTAAATTATTTATTACTTCATTATAGTTTTCATGTTTACTTTTTCTAGTGGACAAGAATACATTAGTATGACCAAACTGTTACAATTTTTGTCGCTTGTTGGTATATAAGGTTTTGATTAACAATAACTCATTAGTATGATTTCGTCGCCTTGCAGATTTTCGGTCATTATGAACATTATGGGCTCATTTCAAAGATTTCAACTCAACCCTTTCGTTGATAATCCGTCTACCAAGAATTATAATTTGATTGGTTTAGTAATAAAATGACATTTTAAACGAAAACGTTGCTGAGAGTGGTATTTAGTGGAAAACCCGCCAAAAAACATAAACCATTAGTTAACCGTAGTGGTTTTGCCGGGTTTCTAGCCGGGTACCAGACACGGTCACTGCCGCGTACCCGGTTATTCAGTACCTACTCGGCAAAATGACTATCCGGCACATCACTATTTCAAATAAATGAATAATTTTATTACCTGAAGTATAAATAATATTGGTAAAGGCCTAGGTGATGGCCCCCACCCCCTTCGGGGCGGGGGGTCGAAAAAGGAGGTCTCCCCTACCACTGTACCATAAAAAGTTCGTGGCGGTCTTACCCCCATAAAAAGTTATGGGGTTGAAAGTTGATTATTTTGACAATTTTCATACACTATAGGTAATTCAAATAAAATTTAATAAAATAATTATTTTCAAGCGGGTGGAGGTAGGGGATCGAAAGGGGTGGTCACTTGAACAAAACCCGATAACCTAACCTACCCTATTGATAAAGATAGTTAAATAATGTTTAACATTCTCAATATTTTTATTGTATTTTTATTTAGTTTTACCTTTGAATATTGTTTATGAATGACTATATAAATATTTACATGCCTAGAAATGTATAAAAATTGGCATATTTATTAACTTTGAGCCCCTATCATCTTTTATGGGGGTGAGACCGCCACGAATTTTTTATGGTACAGTGGTGGGGGAGACCTCCTCTTTTGATCCCACCACCTCTAGACCTTTACCATTTGTTTTGAAGTGTTCTACAATACGGAATTTAGTAATGAAGGGTTTATAGATTTCTTTTTGAGTACCTAGTATCTACGTGTAGTAATCGACATGTTTTGTGCAGCTGCGGCATAATAAAGACAACAATAACAAATGGCCGCGTTTGTAACTAACGGTGTCGAAGTTTCTGCAATCAAAATTGAATCAAAGATCAGGCGTCAGCTTAACCGCCGTTGCCGCATAATAATTAGATTTCACAGCGGCGCGGTGGTTGCCGCCCTGTTGTAAATTTAACGGGAGAAAGTAGAAGAAAATAACGGTACTGATGGAGACCATTGTTTATGTTGTAGGTGTGACTCAACTGCGCCCGACCAAATGATCTTTACCTCATAAAGTGCCGCGTACCTAATCCTTCCAACTTTCGTATTACAATGGTACTGACATCATTGGACACTTTAACGAGCAACGAGCTTTATATTCATAATATCACTCTTGCAAATCTCATCGTGTTCGCACTCTAAGCCCCAGTTTTTTATTGGCATATTGCCAGTTTAACGGAAACTTGAACTGGAATGAACGTAGTTATATCAGCGTTTATATTGACCTCCGTAGTTTTAATACACTTACTCAACTTTGTAACTATTCCTTCATTACGACTTGCTTTTATTGCAAGAACAACGATAAATTGAAATCAGTTTTGAATGTCTTACTGAAATTTTTAAGTGCTTCACAAAAGTTTGTAATATTTTCAACCGACATATAATTTTGTATACATGAATGTTAGTTGTAAACAAAAAATTAAAAAATTATTAAAATTTACATATTAAGTTGCAGCTATTGGACAGACACGAAGTTTATTCAAAGAAAGGCTCAAAGAACAACTTACACATCATCCAATCATTGTTAAATTTAAGAATTTGGAAAAGGTCTAGATTATGGCCCCGCCCCCGAAGGGGGTGGGAGTGGATGAAATCGAAAGAGGAGGTCTCCCCCACCACTGTACCATAAAAAGTTCGTGGCGGTCTCACCCCTATAAAAAGTTTTGGGGGTTAGATGATGGCCCCTCACCCTTGAAGGGGGTGGGAGTAGAAAGGATCGAAAGAGGATAGTCACCTGAGTAAAACCCCATAAAAAGTTTGCGGCGGTCTCGCCCCCATTAAAAGTTATGAGGGTTGAAAGTTGATTATTTTGAGTTTTCATACACTCTAATTCATATAAAATTCAATCAAATAATTATTTTTAAGCGGGAGGAGTGGGGGATCGAAAGAGGGTGGTCACTTGAACAAAACCCGATAACCTAACCTAACCTAACCTACCCTATCGATAAAGATTTTTAAATAATGTTTTGTATAACTTTCTCAATACTTTTATGTATTTTTCATTAGTTTTACCTTTGAATATTGTTTAAGAATGAATGTATAAAAATTGGCATATTTATTAACTTTGAACCCCCGTAACTTTTTATGGGGGTGAGACCGCGACGAACTTTTTATGGTACAGTGATGGGGAAGACCTTCTCTTTCGATCCCCTCCATCCCCACCCCTTCATCTAGACCTTTACCAACAATTTTTATGACTTTCACAGTTTCTTTAATCCATAACACTAATACAATAAAATGAATAGAAAGAGCGATTTCATTATTATCTCATTAGACCTTGGAATCTCTTTGAATCGAATATTAAGACTAGTGTAGAATAGAAAAGAGTTATTAAACTGTAATTTAGGTTATCCTTTCTATTTAAAATATCTGAATTTTGAAGTAAATTATTTAAAATATTCCATAATGTGACATATTATTAAAGCTGTTGCTCTTGGAACCCTCGTTATTAATATAAGAAGAATTAATGCTCTACGTGTCTGTTAGTTCATTTGAATTTGTAGTGACCGTTTAATTTTATCTGCCCATACATAAAACTGTAACTATCGCTAATATCATTACTACATGCATGTGAACTGAGTTCGCCATATTTTCACTTCTACTTCTTGACAGTTATGAAAATGTCTGGCACAATTCAACATAAACATAACTATAACCAGAACAAGAAAGCACGTCCACAGTTGTAATACATAAATTGTACATAGTTATTGAACTCGATAAGGAAACCATTTTTCAAATGACAGGTAAAACTGGAAATATATTGCACTCTGCGTGATGCAAAGTTTAAACGAGAAATTTTATAGTTAGGTATTGACGATAATCCTCAAACTGAAAAATAGTTTCTCTTTAGAGGCTCCAGCTAGAGAAATGGAAAGTTGGGGAATTGGAACTATCCAACAAAAATTCAATCGGCAACCATTGAAGTCGTAGTATGGGCTTTATCGAGTAGCATATAAGACAGTATGGGTATGAATAAGGAAAACTGAAACGATGCGATATTTTTAGTTTGAGCGAAACTTAAGAAACAAAGAGAGTTTTTTTATGTTTCGTTAGAAAAAAGGAAAATACTCTACTTAAAGAATGCTTAAAAGTAAAAGCTATTTACTATCGGTCTATTTCTCAATTTTGGAAATCCTGCTAGCACGTAAAAACAAACAAATTTTCAAACAAAACAATCGGAAAATATATAATTGAAGATTTCATAATAACTCTTTACATTTCATTACATACGTACTATTCTCACTTTACGTAATTCTATTGTAAAATGTTAACAGGAAGTTGCAGCATAGAACAAATTTACGGAAATGAATGCATGGTTGTTTTCATAAAGGGTACGTTCGATTTAGAAAGATTAACGATTTCGTAATCAAACAAAAGGAACAGAGGAAAACAATCAAGATGCGTAAAATAGTAAACAAGACACGTGTCAACTAGGTTGTGATGCTCGTTTCTTTGTAAACAAACCAGAATTGTGAATAAAGCAATGGTATCTTTTGTCTTCAATCGGAACCCATTAGTAGAAGACATTTACATGGTTATAAGGTTGAAAAGCGAAATACGAATACGTACAACAAACTTGCGCTTTATTTATTCGTAATCCAATAGGTGCTTTCATGCTCATATATAAAACAAGTCGCAACGTTTATGTGCAAAAAAACTAAACAGGAACAAGCGCTGCACACGTTTGCATACAAACAGGACAAAGATCAGGAATAACATTTACTGGAGTTGCTAGCGATTTCATCCAGCATCATCGAAAAAAAGGGGCTTAGCTATTCTACAATATTATAACTAAGAAAATCATAATCTGTTCAGTTCTTGAAAACGAAATCACAGAGAAGGTAAAACACCTGGGTAGTCACCTCAACGTACAGGGCTGATGTAAGGTATTTGAAATACTTTTAAAATGCAAATAAAAATATTTTTATCTTGCAATTAAAAACTTTTTTGAGAAAAGCATTTTGTATTTTATTTGAAATACTTTTCCAAACGTATTTTCTATTTGTAAAATGCAAAATACATTTTTGCCGTTAAGACCAATCTTTTGTTT
>NW_020438874.1:1955709-2055072 GCF_000699045.2 Agrilus planipennis | reverse complement strand
CTACGGAGTTCATTTATTTCTTTTATTACAATGTATAAAAGATCAGAAACAAAATGGGGTTGCAAATATTTTGATATAAAATGATTGATGTTGATTTTACATAAATAAAATTATTTGCAAATCCATCCTGGCTCTGATCTTTCACGCTAAACAAACTATTTTGGTATCAGTGTTTTTTTCAAATTAAAACGGATGACAAAGATAAATAAGGAAGCACTATAAAAAAACTATATCTCAATTAATTCAAACAGAAAAATAAGAATCATACTTAATCTTCGCAGTTGTGATATAGTGCAAACACAACTATTAGTCTAGAAAAACTTCAATACTTAAAAAATGAGGAAATGCCTGCAAAATTTTCTTAAAAAATATTTTATACTTAAGTAAATGTAGAAAATTACGAAAAAAAGGTACTACAAAAAGGTAGATTTGAAAATACGTATTTTGCATTTAGCATTTGAAATACAAAAGGGAAATTTATTTTGTATTTTACATTTGAAATAACAAATCAAAAAAGTATTTGCATTTTGTATTTAAATACTTTAAAAAAAAACATTTTGCACATCTCTAAATACGTTCTACAAAGCTGAATCCGAATCTGGCTTCAGAATTACCCCTAACAGTAAGGGACAGCACTCAGGAACGGCAGGTGTCATCCGTCCCATCGAGTTGGCCTTCATTTATTTTTTTACTACTTGAGTACTTTTTGGCACATGAATGGAGGGGCCCCTTCACCTTAATGTCCTGATGGACGCCAATAAATTTTTTATGCTACTACTTTAGTATGTCAGGATTTTAAAAAATTCAAACCTTTAACTCGAAACACCCTTCGACTATCTGAGATCATTACGTACTACGTGAAGTAAAAGTAGAAGACAACTAAGAGGGTAAATATTTCAAAGATATCTGATCTTAGGATTATAACCCTAAGATCCAGATGGTGCTGATTTGATTTATTTGATTAGGAATACCTCAAAATTTTAGTTGGACAATTCTGGAGCCCTTTTCGAGTTCGCTTTCGTCATTTTATTTTTTATCCTTGTATCTGGTGTTACAGATGAAAAAAAATCAGAAATGTAAGTAATTATTTTAGACTACTCCTCGACAGCAAACTCCAATCTCTGATTGCCGAAAAGTTTTAGCACATTGAAATTTAGAGATATAAACTTTATTAAAAAAAAAAAAAATAAAATATAGAAAAGCTGCAAGATGTAACTGTAGCTCTGGACTTTGAACCCTTAATAATACGAAGTTTTTCCTATATTGGTGCATATTTTTCAATATACCTACTTGTACTGCTTTTTATTATTCTTTTTTTTTTTCGGATTATGTACTTATTGCAGTAGGTGTTAGTGTTAGTGTTAGTCTTGAGACTTTTGATTTAAAACGCTATCTTGAACCTAATAATAGCGCCGCAAATCTTTAGAAAGTTTAACTGCAACCCGTTAATTAAAGAATTGACTTGAAAAGCTAAGTTTTCGAAACTTTTGAATTGACAATTGCATTTATCGTTTTTTCTTCGGAAGGAAGCGTCGCAGAGTTTGTTGAAAAAAAAGTCAAATTGGCGTCAATACGAGCACGAATTTAACGGGCGTCTTTCCTTAATTAAATCGAAAGGCGCCGACGATTTCTATCGGTTTCATTTATTCGTTCTTCCAACCCCAACTTTGTTTAATTGAACGTTCCAAAATAACTTTTATATCTACTACGAAAATAACGCTTTGATGTCAGATGCACTGCTTCCGTACACAACACGTGACTTTTCCCTTAAAAAAACGCCGGTAAAATTAAACAGCTCTGTGTATGACAGGGAGCATGGGTTGGGGAGACCAGTCACTCAAGAGGTTCACAGTGAAATTTAATTTAATCGTTATCAATGTATATTTTATTACAGTTATTAAAATTACCATTATCGTAATTGACAGTAAGAAACGAAGAATTCCAATGATAATTTTTTGAGCAACTAAATATTAGTAAACCAAAAACATATTGATTTGATGATTGTTTAATAATCATAAAAGAAAAAACAGAAAGATATCATAAGTGCATGTTTGGAGCACGGCTCTGACTGATGTGTTTGAAACGTGGACGGTGTACGTTAGATTAGATTACTGTTTCACAAATGTTTGGAAATGTTGGATTTCTGGTTTTTGAGAAATGCAGAGATTGGCTCAAGTTAGGACAAAGTGGAGGTGCGTGTCCAAGCGTAAAAATTGAAAACACAACAGCAACTACAACTAATGATAGTAATAAGAAATAGTATATATAGTATGCAAACGTGACTGAATAAGTTAGTTCTTATTGTTTAAATTTTAAGTTGTTATAGTCATAAGAATTATTTACTTAAATTTAGGAAAATGTACATGTAGCAGCCAGGTCCTCGGACGCAACCCTATCATAAAGTTTATTACCGTTGCTTAAAGAAAAAGACCTCTGGGACGGTAAAGAAATACTGAGTACTGTACAATTTTAAAAAGGACGGAATCGGGAGTCGAAGATTAACCCTCGAAAAAGTTAGACGTCGTGAGGGCTTGGCTCATTCATGTAAAGCTTCCATGTTCTGTTAAGTTAATCTTATTCATTTTATAACTTGTTTCTTTTAATAAATTGTTATATTTACACGTCCCTGTTAACGTTACTGTTATATCCCTACATATATGTCGATTTAAAGTCGAGTTTATTCTCAACTGAATAGATATTACACAAATACCACTTCAGAGATGAGATTTTATTTTACGAATAACTGCAAATCTTATTGAATAATAGTAAGGCGTACCCCTTGACCTCCAGTTTTAACGGAATAGATAATCATATTGTACTTCAAATGGACGTGATATGACGTTTTATATCTTCCTCTAAAAAGGGGTCATGTCCTGAAACACAGTACAGTGAGTGCAGCCGTAGCATACATGGTTAATACTCAAACGTACGTAAATGTACAGTCATGTATATACAGGCGTGCAAGTAAATTTATGCCTGTGCTCATAAAAAGACCGTATTGCCAATGTCATTACTGATGAACTGTCGAGACGAGTTATTTTTAGTTGCACATTCGTGCATCGTGTACACACCAACCAGTCAGTGAAAGGAAAATGAAAAGAGTGGAAATGCACCAGCGTTCCGCACTCTGTTTCATTTCAAGTGGTGAAGAGGAAAGTGGTTCTAAGAGAAAATGCAAACAAAATAGCAAATATATATATACAGAAATAATTATGAGACAGAACAATCAAACTTATAATGTGTTAGAATTATTATGCTAGGGAAAAGTATGAGTAGATGGAATGATGATTCCTTTAATAAAGCTGTTCAGTACCAAAATTGGGCAAGAATTGGAATCAATCATTCGTATCGTAGCTACCAGGGGCGCAACAAGGGGGCGTCCACGGGTGCTTGAGCCCCCATTCGATTGGGTTGGGCATCCAGTCAATTCCGGTCGATTCAGATAATAACCCGACTTGAAAGTTCGGTTCAAATGGTTCAAGCTCGTAAATGAGCAGCCGAACTCGATCGTTTCAGCTTATGCACACCCGCGGTATATAAATATTTGTAGTATTATGATGGGAGAAACCGAGCGGCATGGCCTAGAGGTCTATACCATTGCTTAGCATTCGGGAGGACGCCGGTTCAATTCCGGGTCCGTCTGCCTTGGTCCAAGCTTTTCTGTGGTTTCCTTGGATCACTTAAGTAAATGCTGAGGCAGTAATCATCATCATCATAAGGTCATCAGTCCTAAGACTGGTTGGACACGTGGTAATATTCCACAGATAATCTTTCATTTTCTTCTGTCTTCATTTCGTCCGTCTCATCTTTCTCACCCGAACCACCACCCACCCATTCCCATGAATCCTGAAAGCAGGCTGAAGAGGGCCTTCCGCCCTACCTTCCGGTTAACTATATACCTAACACCTATTCGATCGCATTTAATCAAAATATAAGTGTGAATTTGAAAACTAAAACGATTTTGTTTGCTTATACACAAAAGAGATTATTGTTAGATGTTTTGAAGTTCTTGTAAGTACCCATTCATGGTTGAGATTCAGTTTAAACGTGCAGTGGTTACCAGCGGTTTCGGTTACTTTATACGCTTGTGGAAAAGAATATGGAATTTCGCCGTGTTGGCACCAGTGCTCAAGTGCTCATGCATGATGTATGTAAAAGACAGTTGGCATGCAAAGTAAAAAACCGCAAATTCGATCGAAAAGCTTCTTGTCTACTACCTGACCTTGGTTATCGCCCACTGTTTCATCGTATCAGAAGACTTTTTTTCATGAAACCGAAGCTGGAAAGATACGGGTCACGACAGTATGTTACCGAAGTCGGCATAAATAATTTATGTCGGTACGTGAATATAGTCGCCGGTTGGATGTTGTGTTACATAAGCCTTTTCATGACTGAATATTTTTTTGCATTATGCGCTTATACGGAAATAAACCTGTTTACGTGGCCACCTATAAATTACGCTATTTAATTAAGATATAAATATGCAAATTATCGCTTCGATTTTAAGTGGAACAGCTTAACGTTTTGCCACTGTACCATTCAATAAACTGATGAAGAATGAACGCCACCGAAGAACTGCTCCAAATGAAATTTTAGCAGGGCAGATGGCTAAATTATTCTTCCCAGATATTTAGACGTATAGCTAAGGTTGCTCCAATCTTTTTTTGGCAATGTTAATTGGAACAAGATGTTGAATATACTTAAAAATGTAGGAATGAGTTACAAAGATAGAAGAGTGATAATTAGTTTGTATAAAGAGCAACAGGCAGTTATAGAGCTGAAGCTGCAACGTCGAGAAGTAAATATTAGGAAGGGGGTCAGACAGGGATGCACACTGTCACCTCTACATTTTAATCTAATCAAAATTCCGGCTGATTATCTTATAATTATGACAAACAAGTTCATTGAAGAGTCACCAATCGTTAGTCTATCACTACGATAGTCAATGTTTGCATTTCCTGAAAACTAGAATGTCCCAAATCCTTAACTTTTTACGAACAATAATTATGTCTACTGCTTCCTCTGCTCCCTACATTTCAGTTTCTGCTTCAAATAGGCTTTTAACTAGCCCTTCGTATCTCAGGTGTCCTACCGTCCTAGCCCTATCTATTCCTCATTTACTTCCATAGAAACCTTTTGTTTTTCTACTCAATTCTCAGTCTCTATTTACGGTGTTTTCATCATCTGCCTGTTACGGAGTTTAGACGAAAAATTTAGAATATTAACGGTTTTTCCGCACAAATTACAATTAGCCGAATACTTTTTTTAACGTAATCGATTCGATAATATCGTATACAACGCCTCTGCCTCAACGGTCATACATTCCTTCGTTGCAAGTTTTTCTTGATGCAAAGCAAAATCATCGGCTGGTCGTGATCCTCCTGACTCGACGACTTACGCGCCCACATGAGTAACACAATATAAATCCCCCATCGACTCCTACGCGCGACTTTCCAGCTTTACCTGCATCATTGGCCTGATAACGTTTTTGATAGCGCGTATTTTCGCCGACACGTTGCCGTCACCGCGTTACCGCGACCATTGTTACCTATCGATTGTCGAACGCTTCACGGTTACCAATCGCCAATCGGTCCGTGGTCGCATAATAGCAGATATCATTTTCTCTCGTTCTCGTTCTCATTATTCTCGTTCTTAGTTCTTATAATTACGAATTACCCGTCGAGTGTTACCTTTGAAACAAAGTATATGTATACATAAGTAGTTACATGTAATATTCTTCTCTTATCTACCAAGTGTTCACGTATAATCACGCGTATGTTTCTACGATTTTGTGATGCAATCAAATTGGTACGTACAAGATATACATTGTATAACGACAAGCGTCTTATTATTGTCGTACAGAGAACAATTCAATTGCTAAAACGGACAACAAACAGTGAGTGAATTTTCATATTGCAAAAACTTTTCATCAATAATAATAATAATAATAAGTATCTACGTTAAACTCTTCAAACTTTTTTCTAATTATTGTAAATCAAATAATATAAACGTATAAAACTGATGAAATTTGGAAAGTTCCTATTGTATACCTAGTTGTTGTTTTTATCGATGTAATTGTACCGTTGAAAGTTTGAACTACATAAGTTTTACGATTAGTGCAATTATGAACGACGGCCTTGTAGAATCCGCTTGTTAATTGGCTGTTGTACATATATAACGGAGTTGATTTCGTGTAATTCCAGGTAACCATTACTTACACCAACTTTTTAGCGCACTTTGTCTTTGTTTTTGTCAATTGTACAGCCGTTAAAAGTATCCACAACAATAATTAAATACGCGAACGGCGATTGAAACAAGTGATTTTTTGGTTTTCATAGCCTTTATATTAACTTAATCACTTCACAATAAGTGTGTAGTTTTTTACGAATGTAATTTAATAACAGCACAATACTCCATTCTTTTGTTTTTGTTCCATTAAAAAATTGTTTTGCTAGTTACGATGAAGGTGATTTCTGAGATATTTATTTATGTATAATATTAATTGTTAATTACTGCAGGTAATTAACATTCGTATGATGCAAATATATTAGTTATAATTAGGTACATGTAAAAGTTTCTACTAACTTCGGTAAACTTTTACAAAATATACCTTACCTTCTTCTTTTAAGAGAAACTAATAAAAACCGTGCAGTTTTTGTGCAATTGAATATTTTTATAATTTTCGTTTCATGTTTCTTGATGACAAAAGTTAATGAAATTAGAAATTCATGAGTTTATCGAAAGAATTGTAGATTATTCCACGCCATTTCATTTAATTAATCGCGACTTCACAGAACTTTTGAACAAAGACTTGTTATACCTGATTGTACATCATAAATATTCCTGGTTACTGATGCAGTGTAATAAAATAGAATATACATGAGTCATGTTCAAAATCCAAACAAATGAAATGCATACTTTGCTAGTTTATTACTTCTTACTTTATCAATAGAGAAGTTTTTACTCATAATTCGTCTTTGATTTGAAGTAACAGTATGACCTATTAAGCTGAAGTAATAATTGACAATTTTATTTAGCTAATAAGTGCCCTTAATTGTGATCTATTTAAAAAAACAAGAAGCGTTTATGATAACAAGATAACGACGATAGTCAGTCATATTTTATCAGTTAAATAATGTTGGCAATGCATAACTATTTGTTGAATATTGAAACATAATTTTCAATCCATATATTAACGTTTATATTTATACAAAATTATTGCATTTGCTTCTAATTGCAACTAAATAAATATTAAAGATGTACTTTACGTAGGAAGTGTTTGAAGGTGATCATTTTCCACTACTAAAATAAATAGTCGATAATATATTAGGGGAATCCCCGATTGTTCTGCCATGTACGTAAGTATGCAGTTGATTAATTTTCTGTGTAATTCAGCCCATTAATATTTATTTGCTTATTCCAAACAACGAGAACATAAATGAAAGAATATCAAAATATTCGAATTTAAGTTTATACCAAAAGTCGAAATCTAATGTTTTTGTTAATAAGTTCACGTTTTAACAGGGTAAATATTAATGTACAAACTGCAGCCAGCGACTAATCGGAGATTTTCAAGTTCTACCACCAATAAATACCGAGAGTGAGTCTTGATAAAAATAAAGCAATTTATTTCAAATTAACTTTTAATATGTGTATTACGTTGGAATTTTCGTTATTTTTGTTTCAAACGTTCTCCCGAAAAAATAATTGCTACTCCATTTATTTTTTACAGGAAACAATTGTTCAAGGAACTTTAACATTACTGTTATTGATTCGTACTATAGATATTGTTAGATTAAAGTGTGTATATGTTTTGAATATAGTCACTAAAATTATCTAGCACACGAAAAACGGATAAGTAAACAGTTACCTTCGTTTGAAGTAGATATGCCGACTTCCTTAGAAAAACAGAGAAACGAATATTTTACTTGAAGGCCAGATTTTAAGCAGAAATTTTCTCAAATGTTTTTTTTGTACTACTAAATTGCTATCAAATACATTAATGTTACAGCAAGTAAGTAATGTTAAAAAATATTCGAAGGTTAATATGTTACATTTTAGCATTTATATGTATAATTATTTTTTTAATGTACCAACTGCTTTCATGTAAACTAGGTTAATGTTTTACAGCATGACAATAGTCACTAAGTCTGAACAATAATTCCTTCTGTGCATTCATAAAACCAGTACTCTATAATAAAACGTCTCTAACATGTAAGTTTCTAGATTTATGTTGAAGAAAATTGAAAAATGAATTAGTATTTTTATAATATAATTGCATCGTATAGGTACAGTAATATGCATCCTATTTACTTTAATTAGAGATGAACAAAAAAGTTCTGCTTTACTCATTATTAACGTTTTAAATTGAACCCGCAGTTCTTATTATTGAAAGTAATAAATTAAATAGAGCATTTTAATGGGACGGAATTAGATTAAAAATTTTATCGGTCTTATTAATTAATACTTATTTCCAGTAGTGTAATTTATTGGTTTGTTTTGTTCCTCGATGGTGAAGAAATGTTAATTGAAAGCGTCCGAATTTTCCAATTACAGTGATAACACATACACAATTCTTTGATAACATTTCTCATCATCAGACAATACTCGAATTGAAACACTCTATGTTAATACAATGCATCAATTCAATTGTTAGTTGGGTGGGTTTATTACGAATATCTGGGTTTTTATTAATTTTTCTGTTCAGTGCGCGTGATTATTTTGAATTGAATTAATTCTTATAACAAATTACGCAAAACAAGAATGTTTCAACCAATAAAAAAAATGCAATTGATTGTGAATTAAACCTGGTGAAGGAGCCGAACATGTATACCGGAAAGTAATTCAGGAAGTGGCAGATTTACCACATTCATCATCCCCAAGTATTTCGTATAGGTTATTGAGTAAACACAAATAATAAAAGTTTTTATGTCTTAAAACAGCTTAATGAAGGCTTGGTATTAGCATATTGATGACGAAGTTCATATTTCCTTAAAATTGTCCTGACTTTTTTAATTGCTCCAAATATTATCCTTTAAATAATTTAAATTTAAGTAAGATTCCTGATCGTTACTATTAAATTATGTAGTTTTTTTCATGGTGGCGGTCAAATAATTACACACAACTTTATGTTTTTTCTAACGTTTCGGTTTATTCAACCATCATAAGACTTTTGAAGTGTTACTGCTTGTGTACAAATATTAACTTAATTTTAAACATTCTGTCATGTTGAACTACTGCAACTACTTCAAAAAAACTACATAAAATAATAATAAATATCATAATTCAATATTCCTGGAAAACTTTAGTCTACCATTTATAATGAATACAAAGTAGAAAAAAACGTTCTTTTACATCTAGAGATAAGAAAAAAGTAATAAAACTGTCTGATATGTGCACTTTTTAAATCCTAAAGATGAACTTTTCTTTTCATTAGACGCTGGCGCCCCACAAAACCGTATGTCTTTACCTCACTGAGATTAGGGACGAAAAACGTGTATCGTCAAAAGTAGCACCCAAGCAGAAGTGCTTTTTATTGGTATCTTTTCACGGGTAATATTACGCGTTATTAATCCTAAAACCTTTCGAGTTTGACATCACGTATTACATTAGTGCTGTGTATTCTTTCCAAAAGCTTCATGGTAAATACGACAGGATTGAGTTACAGGAAACACAAAATTAGCTACTATGCTTACGACTCTACCCGATATAATCGGTGCGTGTAATTTCCGCATATTTAAATCGTGTATTGTAACAGAATATGATTTCCCAAAATAATTAATGATCACTAAAATTGGTCTTTCTACACACGCGTTTACGCCTTTCTTGTAATTACCTTTTAATTGAAAAACGTTTTAAAATGTTTCAAGAATTTTAAAAACCCTAATCCTATCGATATTTTTTTGTAGATTTTTACGTTATCTTTCAATGTAATTTGTTGAAACTTTTGTAGCAATTTTTTAGTTTTAAGCTGTTTGCTTATTTCTGAATCTTTTCCTAAATACGTTACATATCTCCAAATCATTAGGATCTTTTAACAACACATACCGTTCCTTCTAGGATTAGGAAATGTATAGGTACCCGAGATAAAAATGTTCAGTCTCTCAGAGTCTTTGAAAGCGAGACTCGAGTCTCCGTCTTTCATCGATTCTCTCTGGCGTCGCTGAGAGAGACTGACAAAAAACTGTTTAGCGTCTCTGATCGAGAGACTCGAGTCGCTCATAGAGAAATCCTCATTTCGTATCCAGTCTCTGAACGAGAGACTCGAATCTCTGAACGAGAGACTCGAGTCGCTCATAGAGAGATCCTCATTTCGTATCCAGTCTCTGAACGAGAGACTCGAATCTCTCAATAAGTGGTGTCTCGATAGACATGGTTAAAATTTTCTAAGTTCAACATATTTCAGAGATCCCAATCTTTCTACGAGAGACTCGAGTCTCTCAATTTTTCAGTTTTATTCATTCAGTCTCTCTGTGAGAGACTCGATTCTTTGATTTAACAATTTTATCGTTCGAGTCTCTCATACAGAGACTGTGAGAGATCCATAAAAACAACTAGGCAATAACTGAGAGACTGGGAAGGACTGTGAGAGACGCTCTCAGAGACGCTGAAAGACTCTGAGAGACTGGAGAGAGACTGAAAATTATTGTCTAGGGTATATGTATCTCTCCTGATATAAACTTTATTATTGTCATCCTTATGCAAATTAGGTGTACTTTTTCAGCTAATAATAAGTAAAACAATAAATAGGAAACTGTGTAGAAATTGTTGTTTGTATCATGGTGTAGGAACTGGTATACGTTTGGGTGCTGCAACAACATGAAAAGTAATTGCTCATTTTGTTCGCAAAGCGGCTGCTGCTGCATTACAAAAGTTTCCTTTGTTCGTATTTCCTAAGATACGTAGTGCACAGCGTTGTACATGACACATATGCATAAGTAATATACAGTAGCTGTCATCGATTGCAGCAACTGTCAGGGATTTTTAAATCAACCGCTCGTAATATCTCCGCTCTAGCTACCGACTTATCGTTAGATTTTATTTTTCGTTTAGTTTGCTTCCAATACTTAACGCCAGATTTACGCTACTCCACACTATCTGCCAGCACCCCTTAGTATCACTACTTCGAAGAAAAGATGTAAACGATATGTGTTGTTATTGCACCTAGATCGAAAGTGTTTTTCAACGTTTTTACTATTACGTTTACTAATGTTGCTCTTATCAAAGGTTATCACCAACTCAAATATTGACACGAAATAATTGTTATCGCAGTGTGCAGTTGGATTTTTTCGCGATAACGTTTGAAAGTTTTGTTTGTGCAGACTTATTTTTCGTGGGATTCGTTAAAAAGTAAATTTGCCATGAGGGTAAAGTTTCAAAACAAGTGAAGTTCAGCTGATTCATATACCAATAGATGGCCGAAAATCAATTAGGTAATTTTCATACCTAACTACATACCTAAACATATAATACGTATTATGTAGGTATTTTATATAGATATTCAGTATTACTCACGGTTAAAATGCTTCGTATTAACTTTTTGTTTTTATTAAATAATAACACAACGAAGCAAAAGTATAATAATGTTATATAATAAAGAAAAAGATAAGTAATGATTAGTTGCGCAAGTGCTTAAAAAGAAAGAATTGTTATTTTTATAGAATATGATCATGACTTATAATCGCTGATCGCTTCAACGAAGATATAGGTATAACCACCTATTAATTATAATATTATTTTAAATAATTGGATGCAATTTTATGTTTCGTTTAGTTCATTGGTAAGCCATTAAATAATTCAGGAAGAATAATTGTAACAATTACAAAAAAGAAGTATTAAGTACGATTCAGGTTTAAAGGTCTGAGTTTTAGCCAAACAAAATATTGATGTAAGAAAATCTTTATCAGTACAAAGTAATTTTAATTAGCCCGAGTTTGTAGTAAACATAATTAAGTGTCTTTAAAAATTAAATATTTATAATGACGCTAAATTAATTTAATAGCTGGTATAAGTTTGGAAAATAACGTTTCGATATAGGTGCATAACATATGCATTAAATTTTGTTTTCAAAGAAGATGTGGAAAACATAAATAGCACACGCTATACATATTGATAAAATGATAAGGAACAGGGAGTGTATTAGATAAAAAAGCATGTGCATTAATAAACACAACGGTAAATTATACTCACAATCAGACTTTTAATATATATATGTCGTAATGTACATTCTCATATCCTGCAAGACTAATATCTTTTTAGCATAATTAATTTAGCACGAAATATATTGAATTTGTAATTTAGTTTTTCCCATATTTATATAAAGTGTTGCGAGGGGTAGAGGTAGACCTAGATTAGATTACTCTTCGCAAATAGTTAAGGATGTGGCCTGTTCTAGTTTTAGGGAAATGCGAAGTTTAGCTCAGGATAGGAAAGAGTGGAGGTACGTGTCCAACCAGTCTTAGGACTGATGACTTTATGATGATGATGCGAATAGAAGTACAGTAGAATCCGTTTATAATGACATCGAAAGGAAATGACAAACACGTCATAATAAGCGGACGTCATACAAAGCATAGTCTTAGAAAATAAACAACTTTCTATTTTGGTTAGTTACTTAGTTTAATAGAGAAAAAAACTACAAATTGTATATATTTATTAACAGAAAAAGAAAAAGAACGATGAATTGTAATATCAATATACATAAGAAAGGTCGGAAAAATGAGCGAAAATGTTATTACTAATCATTGGGGTCACTATAACCGAATATGATTTGTTGAGAATCAGTCATAATAAACGATATGTCATTTTAAACGGAATCATTATATCGGAACTTTTCTATAGAGAAATTAATACGAAAACCAAACTTAATATTGCAATTACTTCATATCAAGCGGTTGGTCAATACAGGCGGAGTAATAATCAACGAATTCCACTGTAATTTTATGGTCTTGTACTTTTTAACTCCCTTTTAAAGGTGCAATAATATGCAATTTACAGTTAGTGGTTATTTAGTTACCTATGAAGGACTGCTAATATGTTGTTTTCTTTCATTGAAAAAATTTTTTTGATGATAAAATAATGTCATTTATGATATTTCTTTGACTCATCATAATCATAAGGTCGTCACTCCCAAGACTAGTTGGAAACGAACGTCCACTTTTTCCTATCTTGAGCTTATCTCTTATTTCTTTAAAACTACAACACTAACTGTTTGTGAATACTAATCTAACCTACGTCTACATCTACTCCTCTTAACTCCAGTTTGTGCTTCTAATATGCCTCTAATTAGTCCTTCATGCCTGAGAAGGTGTCCTACCTATCTCGCCTTTTTCTTATTGACCTGCATAGTGTTCTCCTATTCTTTCTACCTTCTCAGTTCTAATCTCCTCTATACACGATATCCTAATCATTCTCCTGTAGCACCACATTTCGAACGCTTGTAACCTTTTGATTTACTCCGCGTCTAGTAGATACCTATCAATAGTAAAGAAAGCGTCTTCTAGGTACAAAATGTCAATTAGTACTTTTTAACACTGAATAAGTTGACACCATTCCTTATTAATTAAAACTGAGCAAAGGAAATGTCCGATGATATCTATAGTGCTACAGATAACTGTAAATCCTACAATTTTTAATTATGAGTTATTATAAACCTATAATTTTTGAAAATTAACCAGAATGTGTATTTATTCTTTTTCCTGTCGATTCCGCTTTAACGGTAGGTATTATTACTGCCGTTTTTGCCTAGCTCCAACTCTAATCGGTAATTGAGAAATAAATAATTAAATTGAGTTTTGCTTGTTAATGTTTAAGCTTAATTAATTATGACGGCAAGTACAAACGCTTCAATTTGCACCATAAATTGAAATTTACATAAAACATTCTCCTCCGATTTCTTACTCTGATCTCTGATTCGTATATAAATTAATGATGGTCTCAAGGTTGGAGAGGTATCAGTCGTACTATTATTACTAATAAATTATGCATTTATGCCCAGTATGCTCGACAATTTAACAGCATCAACACCCACATAAACGTACTCCATACAATAAGTTACTCCATTAAATTTGTATTTACTTGCACAGTTATTGTCTATGCCTGCATATAGTGCAAGTATATTTATTGTACTTTTAGTATTAAGTACAATATCTACAACAAATACGTACAACTTCGGGCTGCTCAACATTGATTTCCTGTACGCATTTAGAGTACGCTACGGGAATACAAACTATTATTTAACATTAAAAAAAATACCTTCAGTAATTTCTACAACGATATGCTGTTGGCTGGAAGAAATATTCATTGAAAGATCAATAATTTTCAATAAGTTAATGATTATAAAATTCGCACGCACATTATACCGTACTAGATATAAAGATTATTTACGATTGACTATCAAAATTTTAATGTTTAATAATTAATTTAACTGTTGCCTTACATGATATTTATACTTACATACATACACACATATAGTTATTATAGGAATATATAATAAATAACAGAATAAATTAGTTATGTACTGTAGGAAAATACTTTTTATTTACAACGCAACCTACAAGGAGAAATCTGTGAGGACTTAAGGATACTTAAGTAGGACTGGGAGATCCTTAATATATTTTCAGCTTGAAATAGTTTTAAGGTAGATAAATAAAATATTAATCATATTAAAATTGCAAGGATTATAACTGAATACCCTTAAAAGGATAAATCAGTTAGGTACAGGATACATACCTACAAAAATATACGAACAAAGAATAATATTAACTATTGAATTATATTTAATCACTCACAAACTGCTAACTATTAAGTAATTAATATGACTATTTCATAGTGCCTACTGTCTATTGTATTAACAAATATACTATGGGCCTATGTATTCCGCAGTGATTGCAACAAAGCTGAGATAGTGAGATTACGTTTTTATATATACGTACATATATTACCTGGATTCAAGTATCTCTTTGAAGGACGCTAATCACAAAATTAAATCTGAAAACAAGATTTCAAGACTAGATATGTAATAACTGAAAATAGTCAGCGGCTACTTAAAATTACTTGACATATTTTGCGAAACGTGTAATATTTATTTGTACCTATTAACCGTGTCAATATTTTAGATACAGCCGGCAAAGTGAACAGTCACGTTATGTAACAATATTTATTGTAACTGCCACTAATTTAGGCGAAATTGTAAATATGTTAATTATGACGAAGAAACAGGAATATTTATAAATAAATACGATTCATAAAAAGTAAGGCAGAAAAACCAGTTTGCATTATTCAAATTTTATATTGCAATACAAAAAACTGCTTTATTGTATTGATTATGTCAATATTTTCTTTGAAAAGAGCACAGGAACAACAACAGATTTTCTCATTTATCTACTCAGTGTGTTTATCTCGATACCTACGGATATTATATTTTACTATGCAAATTTATTCTGCTCTACGTTCTGTGTTTTCGCTAAATTCATTTTACTTGCTCTTCTGTGTGGGGCATTTGAAAAATGTTTAATTTAAATCACTTTTCTTTTTGTTCTAGGAGGTCCTTAGAGGCAGTTCAACCTCTTTGACAATTTCAAAATGGAATCCACATCAGAAAACGCTGCAATTGCAAGTGAACAAAGAATTGTTTTAGACGAGAATTCCTGGCCACATAATGTAACAGATCCAACAGTTCATCCAGATCAAACAAACAAGTCAAACGAAGATAGTAATACCTCTAATACAAATGACGTTTTCGTACCCGAAAAGCTCACAACAGTTGAGTATATAGAAAGAGGAGATATAAAAGAATTTGTCTACACCAAATATGAAGAACGAGACAAAAATGAATTCGATCGTTTGTATCTAAGAAGATCTTGGGCACCAGTTCGTCCCAAGAGCGACATTGATGAACCGAAGAGATTTACAATAGCACACGATACGATTGGGCGAGACCAAACAGATACCTGCAAGGAACAAACAAGTCCTGTAAGACGTGGTGCAATCGAGTCATTAAAACAAATTTTAGAAAGCGAAGCCGAACAGGCAAAACCTTCTACCAACGAGAAGAATCTAAACAATCTTGAGGATAACGCTTCAAATTACAAAAATCCCACGAAATTATCCCCGGAAATAGTAGAAAAGTTGAAAACGAAATATTCGCCTTCTAGCTACGGTTATCCTAAATTGGCTCCTTTAACGTCTCCTGGTCTAACAACCAAGATTCCCGTCTTATTTAATTCAAAACCTATACCACAGCCTAGAAGTCCACAATCCCCTAAGCAAGAGGTTAACTCCACGGATTACAATAACAATAATAACAAACCAGAGAAAGAGCTGGACAAGAGCAAACCTTCTCCAAATCCAAAACCTCGTTACCTTTTGGAGAAACAGAAAATTGTTGTTACTAATATTGAGAAACGCCCGGTAAACGAGACGACAAAAAGTCGAAGCAAAGACAGCTTAGATAGCGATTTTCCTAGTGACGTATCTGCATCAGATGCAAAACGCCATCATGTGTATCTGTGTCCTAAAAGGAAAATTCCCATTATCAACAGCGCAATAATAATCAAGGATCCTCCCACCAAAGAGGAAGAATCGACTGAATCCGAAGAAGAAGAAAGAGTCGTTATAGTACGACATTCTTCATCAGAAGATAGTGTTGATAAGGTAGACGGAATACTATCGCAGTTCGTTATGGATAAGAAGGCGACAGAAAAGAAGAGAAGCAACAGCTTTAGAAGACTGTTCAAGGGAACATTTTTCGGGAGGGACAAGAAAAAAGATGAAGATAAAGATAAAAATTCCCGAAAACTGAACGATCAGACAGATGCGTCCGTTGAAAATTCTAAAAACTCCTTCGTGAGACATTCTGTACATAGACACACGGTCGATGGTTCCTACAAAACTGAAAATTTATTGAACGGCTGCGATAATTTAGGTATAAAATCTAATTCAGACAACGCTAATTACAAACGCAGCAACCACAAAAGACATAATGGACGTAGTAAAAGTTACATAGCGGATGGTGATAATTCTAAAGGCAGATCGATATTGAACGACTACCTCCCGATGGACACAGGGAATAAAGACAAAAGCGAAAATAAAACCGAAACATACATAAATGTACCCAACATAAACAAATACATCGATGCAAGCAGCTCTTCGTCAGATAGTCACAATAACACTTACGAAAACTCGTTAATCGCCCAAGCAGAATTACGCCAAGCACAGGAGCTTGGACGTAAACAAAGAAACGTTAAAAGTGGAATACCAGTTCCGTCTAATGGTAAAGTGGGGCAAACTTTGCGAAATCAAAACGACTCTCCTCAGCATTTCACAGAAACGCCGCCTAGAGCTCAAGAAACTTACCAAAATGTTCAATTAATCAAACCGAAAGCTTTGATACCCATTAATTCCGAGAGACCATTGCCAAATCCCTACCGGCATAAAAAACCAACTGCATCACAGTCGGAATCGATGTCAGAGACATCTAAAGACGAAAACCAAGAAGTTCTTCGTAATAATTTAAATTTAGAAATCAAGAGTTACGTTTCGAAATCCTATTCTTCAGAAGCGTCTCCTCAAAGTCCGGTATCACCCAACAGAGAAAATCCCTATCTAAACGATATTTACGGAGAACCTCGTGATACCCTTAATAGAAAGGAGAAACAATCCAAACAAGAGCTTGTAAAACCAGCCGTCCCCGTAAGAAATAGCTCTTTGGAACGACAAAGTGACAATCAGCAAAGTTCCTCACCAGGTAATCAATCCGTCAAGTCAAGTCCCGTAATTAAACCAAAACCCGTTAATGTGCCACTTGAGGTGAAGATAAGTCCAGTATCTTCAAAGCTGTCGGACTCTCCTCTTTCTCCTCGATCGCGAGACAGTTACGTGGGAGTTCGTGGCTCTCCAATCTCAAGGAATCTTAAAAGTCCAGTCAGCCCACTTACATTAGAGCGGACAAAATTAAAACTTCCGTCAAACAGAGAAAAAGTTGAACTGCAACCTCGTGTGAAATCGCCAATACCCAAAACGAAAGTAAGCACCGATAAGATAATTGCCACGGAGCTTCTTAGGAATAGTAAAGAACATTCCGAACAAAAGCAATCTGAACAGCGAACAATTCCGGACGGCGAGAGAAGTAAACTTGTAATAACACGAGCCAATTCTTCTACTAAAACCGCCGTTACGTCACCTACGAAACTTCCTCGGCCACCAGCACAGAGGAATATTTTGCAAGAAATGCAAGTTGATTCTCGCGAGGCGAAACAAAACGACACGAGTAATTCACAGTCACGACATCCGTCTAATTATCTTATTAATAAAAGTCAACAGATCCCTCAACAGCTACCCGTGACCCCACAAAGTCAAATAAATGTTCAGCCTATTTCCTCGTCCACTCCGAAGCTATTAAATTATCAAGCAGTCCGGCAGTTGTCTCCCAAAGAACCCGTTTATCAGTATTCCAACGGTATAGTGCCGCTTCGTCAACCAATGTTACATTCCCCTCAGCAACCAAATCAGTATTCACAATCCAACGGTCAAAGTCTTTCACCTGCGCAGTTCCAATATTTAAGACAAAATATTTATGTAAATACGAAAGTTCCAGAGAAAGTCTCTCCCAAATTAACCCCCGAAGAGTTGGAAGAAAGAAGGTGGCGTAATATGGAAGCAAATAAAAATATGTCCTTAATGTCGCTCCATAATTCTAATTCTTCTGTCGATCCTCAAAGGGCTTCAATTAGCAACTTTTCAATGTCCTCCAGCAACATAAGTCCCCGAACGAGGAGTTCCCTGCCTCCAGAAAGTTCTCAACCGAGGTCGCCGCAAAAACAGCAAATGCTGCAAAACGTCGAAGCCTTCTACTGGAGAGAGTTAAAGAAAATGAAAGAGAAAGAGGAACTTGATTTTCTAAATTACAGACGCCTTTATGGCTACGTTGAAGATCCGGTCGTATTTCATAGATCGAGAAGTTCTACGCCAAGTAATCTTCACAATTCCAGACGAAGCCTCAGCTTGCCGAGAGAAGTCAAGTCGACCAGTCTTTCTTGTCCACCGGACTCTAATATTAATTATGAAACCATCAACAGAAATGATAGAATCCAAGAACACGTGCAATATATTCCCGTTCAGAATTATCCCCAGCAAAAAATTAATATCGCAACCTATCCAGCTGAAGTGCAACCGGGGAGAGTCCAGAATCAAAATTTTGTTAGGCGAAGCTCTGGTAGAAATACAATAGGTCCCATTGGTTCAACGGCAAGTATTCAAACGATATACGAAAACTACCCAGCAGGTGTAGCCCCTACGTTACTGAAGAGGCAGCAACTGCAAAATCCAATCTTCAGAAGGGGCAGTTTAGTAAGCAATCCGTCTCCTTTGCCAAACTACCCCGTACATAATCAATACAAAAAGGTCAGTTTTGGCTCACAGGGAGGCAACACATCTCCAGCTTGGCCTACTAAAAACGGTTACACGCAAAGTCCCCCACAAAGGAGGCTCGAGCGCCAAGAGTCATTGGACGACGATGTGTTTTTACCGAACTCTCCTCGGATCATTAAAAGATCGGAAAGGGCCACCTCGGAACCTGTGTATGGTTCACGGTTTCCAAATGAATCGCCCAGTAACGTTGTTTACGGCCAAGTTCAGCAGCAAACAGTCGCAGTGGTCGCTGAATCCCCCTATGGACACGCGATTCCAAAACAGATCACCGTAACGAATAAGGTTTGCGACATCTACGGGCAAATCCACGACAATGGAGAGAAAGTTTTGATGTCTCCCGAAAACTACGGCCAGGTCAAGCAAACGGGAATCATCTATGGGACCCTACAGCCAAACGTGGGGTCGCGATTGTCCTTGGCGTCCCGCCAAAGCAACAGCAACTTGAGCGAATACGACGCTGGTAATTTTGTACGTGGTACTCGATTGACAGCCAGTGTTAACGACATGTATCGACGTTATTCTGATCGACAACGACTGAACGGTAACGACCAACAACGATACATTAACGAAACGATGAGAAACGAAAATATGAGCAATGTACATGCCGAGGCGCCCACGAGACCGTTACCTCCTTTGCCTCCCTCGAGAAGGTCCAGGTCCGATCAATTACGAAAAGCCGTGCTGAGAGGAAACCCACCAGCTTCCGACAATGAAAGTAGCGGTTCCGAAGCCGGGGAAATACAAAGGATTCTCCAAACCGATCCCAGAAATAACAGAATTAATGCGATAGGTAAGTGAATTCGCTTTACGTATCCTTGTAATTCGGGGAAGGACAAACGGATTTTATCCTAATGCCTAATAGGACCAAAGAGTCTTTGTTTTAGTGGATTATGTGGAATTAGTAACGAACCAGAGCCTTATTAAAATTGATGCGTTTAATTGCCGTATAATATTGAATTTAAATCGCTTACACTGAACAAGCAATTACCATTTCAATTACTTATTAAGGAATATTAAAAAAAATAAAATAAAATCCCTAACTTTAGAAACCAATTTTGAGACTGAATTTCTGTTTAATTTTATGGAATGCATTTTTGTCCTTCTTCGAAATTCGACGCTTTGTATTCAATTGAAGCAGCTATTAGGTAGTACTGAATTTGTTGTGATTGTCCTATGTGTTAATATGTGATTGTTTTATAATAATAATAATAATAATAACAATAAATAATTAGCAGCTTGTCTTTTACGAAGAAGTATTCTATACATTTTAAGTGACTGTAGATATGAAATGCACAAATTGCCATTAATTTATGCCTTTTAAATAAAACTTTTGAAAAAAATGAAAGTGTTTCATTTCCGTTTCCTAATAGCTTCTTCTGATTGAGAAGCGCATTATATTTTTTTCAGTGTTAACTTTAAAACAAATACTCATCACTGTAAAATGTCACATATTTTCAATTAGTCTGGTAATTATAAAGAGGTAAGTAAACTTTAAAAAACTTTCTTAAAACAAATGAATACAAACATCCTCCAGTTGTTAGAAATTGTTTGACACATAAATTAACAATGCAATGAGTGTTGAATAAAATCACCTTTACATTGACTTTCTTTTTTTCTTATTTTCATGATCTTGAGAAACTGCTGTAGACAAGTTAATAAATAAATAAAATAATTAAAAAAAAAAGGAAAGTGCTAATGGTTATGTTACCGAAGACAAGTGCAGGGTATTTTTAATTAAATTAATTTAGATGGTTTATTTTAACATTATGTGCACCTAGATGATTTTCATCAACGTGGGGCAAAACATTTTTTGGATTTCCTAAAAACGCGCTTGCATACCTAGGAAAATTTCGGGAAAATTTTTAATTTTTACACAAGTAAAGCGTTCCAACTTGTAAATACACACATACGCTTTCGCTGCGGAAATACGACATCATCAGTATTCTCAATTCTAAACAACGGAAGCTAGACAGTTGAGCATTACTCAAATATTTTGTGTCCTTTCAGAGTCTTTTTGGAATAATTACATTTACTCTTATTTAATCTTTAGGTATGTAATAATTTTGGCAAAAAGTTATTGTCAAATGTCAAAAGTAGTCTAATAATGTGAGTTAAAGCCGAAAAAAATATGTATTCTGGCTTTTGTTTTATTCTGTAATTTGAAACAATTGTAAACACTTTAGCATAGCTGCTGTCCTTTAAACAAATGAAGCATCCCTGTGTAGTTTCTGGGGGCAATACGTTAAGTAAACACTAACAGTAGGACTTCAGTTAGTTTATTTACTCTCAAAGACAAAAAAGCCAATGCACCGCAATTTTTACTACTCAAAAGTTTCCTAAGTGCGATACACATCCTTTTAACGACTTCAACGTATCCTATACGTAGGTAAGTTAGACGAGTATCCTTCTTCCATCTTAAATTTCGAAGTTGTTATTATATTGGTGTCCATGCCTTGAGAAGGGCGTAGTAATGCGACGGGTAGTGCGCAGGGCGTTCACCCCTCATGTTCACGATCCTGCCGCTAGCTGCCAGCAGCGCTACTATCGATTATCCTTAGGCAACGTCACGGATGCTGTAATCTAGTCGGCGGTGTTTCTATCCGCGGTGCACCGTTAAAAAGGTACGTCGAAATCGACGACAATGATGACGGCCTAATAATCATATTCCTTATAAAAGCCTAGCCATTCAATGTGTGAAGGTGTTGGTGATGGTGTGGAAGAACGAATACAGCGATTGCTCTTCTTCGGTCTATGCACGGCTTACAGATCCAAAGAACTATGAATCTGTTGAAAACAACCGGCATATAGTGGAAGAACTAGCGCACGGCCTCAAAGCATTTGACCTTTTTGTTCTGAATAAATATTTTGCAAACTGAGTAAGTAACGGTAAAGGCACTCTTTTTTGTGGTGCCAGCTCATCTATCTACTTGTGCTAACTCATAGTTGATTTCATTCAACAGAAATACAATTTGAAAATTAGAATTTAAAGGGAATTTTCAAAGTTTTATGCGGTTTCAATCGCGTTTTATCAAATACATAATAAATAAATGTTATTTATCTGTTTTTTAATGTTTTATAAATTCATATAATTGAAAACAATTGTAGAAAAACAACGTTTTTCCATTTTCACCCAAGCACTATTTTGTATTACCGACAAAGTCTAAAAATTTAATAAATAAACAAACGCATGTCCACTAGTACATGGACTTTTTTATTGACGAATTTGATAAATATATCTGCACTTTTAATTTGTATTTTGACAATTAATGTTAATGAACAACTTTCTCCACAAATGCAAAGAATTTAACAAACCAAGATGGCAATTAGAAGCGGCAATTTTACACTATTTATTAATATATACGATGAATTGCAGCAGTTTTCGATCAAAATTATTAATTTACATTCAGAAATTTAATGTGTTGTGCTCGACTTTATGAATAGAACAATTTTGTGGAATTTTCAAAGCTACAATTTTACCGCATAGAACAATCATTAATGTAACCGAAGTGGCGGTCAACGATAATCCGCTTTTATAATTTGTTGATGACTAGCATTAATGTCACATGACTCGCACAATTCCCGTATAGCAAAATTAAAGGATAAATTAAAGCGTTAAATCAAATACTTCATCATGGTTTCAAGAAAAAAGCTCAATTCACTTTTATTACCTGATTTATGAGTAACAATTTATAATCCTTCGAAAGGATATAATATTATATGTTCCACTGTAAGTATGTGTCCAGTTACTACACATTCGGAATATTTTTATCATAAAATTTACATAACAGGTACCTCTTTTTCTTTAATTGATTAAGATATAGTGAGCGACTACAAAAAATTATCTCGTTAAGCTTCTAAATTGGATTTTTTGCTTTTAAAAAAGAAGAATGAAATAGGGATTAAAAAAAAATTGATAGATCACAAAATATAAAATCTCATTCAACTTAATGTTAATTTTTAGAGATTATCCCGTGTATCTTTTCCTTTATTCTTTACAATTAGGTCAAAGGCGATGACAATATTACAAAGAGCTTTTCAGAAAAATGCCTAAAAATATGACGCAACGTTAAACCCCACGAGCGGAAGAAGAAATTTGGCTTTTATCATCGTAAAAATCGGTCTAGTGTTAGATTAAGTGATAACGTCATAATGTTGATACGGTGGAAAAAAGACAAGGACAAGTGTGAAAAACCGTCGAACCAGAAGTCGGCGAATTCAAGCTCGAAGAAGAAAAGAAAATTTGGAAGAGACGGAGGTAGGAGCTTTTTATGTATTCATGAAACGTCTTTTGTAAAATCATGGAAAGCATAAAATGTAATTACAGAATCGTTAAAGTTAGTAAAGCGGTTTATACCAAATTAACGATAAATTAACTATTGATTAGAAATAATCGGCCAACAGTTTGCATGTAAAAGTCTTTAAAAAAAAGAATCGGTTGTCTGTAAAGTCGGTTTACTGACGATAGTTGAACGTGACAACGTCATAAGAAAATACTGATGGAATGGTTTCATTTTTCAAAAGAAAATTTTAATTTTATTTGTTTGATAGATATTTTGTATGGATATAGAGAAGGAGGTAAATGGAAATGTATTATTGTATAGCAGCTGTCCACGCGGACGCATCGCTCACTCAAGTAGGAGAGAGACAGATGTCGAACGCTGCCGAACGCGGAGGCCGATTGTGCCTCTTTGTCGCTCGTTCCGCGCTCTCGCTTGCACTTCAAGCCTTAAATGGAACGCCTCAGAGCGAGGTAACGCCACATGAGTCATGTTTTTTCGTGCGTGCAGCCGGCTCCATCGAATTATAAGACGTTGTCACGTCAAAAATAAAATCTTTGTAATACTTCACAGAATTTGCCATCGTCGTGCCTGGGTGCAAAGCTATTTGATCTCTTTTCGTAATTAAATCTTCAATGAAATTCTAAGGCAGTGCTGATGTTTATGAATTAATCGAATTTGAAATACAGTTAACATCCTTTTGAATCCCTGCATTATAGGGCAATTACAAGTACATTTAATATAATCGATAGCTGATTAAATCATCCAATTTTGCAGTATGATCGTTTTCATGCAAGAATAAATGATTTGATATCCAATAATGTTTTCAAAGTGATGTACAGTGCTGCCTATCAAAGTTAAAGTTGTTTTTCTTGCTGCTATGATCTGAATTTTTAGCTAAATCAAACTTCCGATACAGGATTACTCAGAATAGACTTAGGTTGGCGTTATCCTTTAAGCCTCACGGGCTTTCTAACAAAAATCGAAAAGATATTGATTCAGTCTAAAAAACTACAATGAAATGTTCTAAAAGTCAGGCAAATTTAAGCAGGATTGTATAAAAGAACATAGATTCTTATTATCCTTGGGAAAGGGATTTAGCAATTCGTTTAGGCTTCGGTCAAAGCAGTATTTAATTTATTAAATATCTACTCAAAACCGTAGTAATAATATCAAACAAAGGTTTAACATGACGAAAATTTAATAATTTAAAGGAAACGCGAAAGAAAAACACAATAAAAGGCTACAAAACAAGTCTTCTTCAAGACTTAATCTGGCAATATATACGTTTAATAGGCAGTATAAAATGTAAAAAAAATAAACTGTACTACCCCTCAATGTACAATGTAATTTATGTTTAATATCAAGTACTCAACAAAGGTTTTAAATTTTCGTTTCAGACAATAGTAGCTGGTTCTTGGCTTGTTAATTACAATATTGATTAAAGTATAATCAAATTTTAAGGTTGATTACTTCCGTACGGACAAAACCCGCTAACCTATACCTAGTCTACACCGAGGGTGCGCCAGCATGCGCATGGGGTAGGTAACAACACTCCTACCACAAGGGGTTCCTTGTATAGTCGTCGATAGTGTTTTAACAACAACTTTCATCACGAGTTGACTGTTATTCCTCTCATGTTATAATTACCTTTTAATATTTTTAACCGAGTACCTAGACATAAAGTTATCTTCATCTGTAATGGTGAAATTAAAATTACAATATAAACGAAGTACATAGAAAAATAATGTATCTTGTTCTAAAGCACTGCGTTACATTAGGTGAGCATAGAAGCATGATTGTTTACCCCTGCCCCACAACATACTTTACTATTATATAAATGTTATTCATCCCCATTAATATTCAATTGCAGTAGTGTTTAACAATAAGCCAAAAATAAAAATTAATGTAAACAAGTTCTTCCTCCCTATTAGTCACTGTGAGCTCGAAACTATTAGCACCATTGCTTCCAGTGGTCGAAATTCACTTTTGTGAACAATTTGTTTAATCACTTTCTTTGTGTTAAAAATTGTTGGAAAAATTTAAAGGAATTGATAGGTATGCAACACATCGTACACTTCAGCATAAGAAATTGCTGATACTAATACTACTCTGCCCTGTGCTGACAGCACTCATAATTTCTTTCATATATAATATTAAAGTATAGGCTTATTATTTAATAAAAATACAGCAACCTCCACGTCTATATTAAGGAAGAACGTATTTATTTTATCACGACTACGGCTCCATTTTTACGATCTATTTAGTAAAATTTCGTAAAGATAGATGTCTCATTTTTAATTGTTATCTGAAAGAGTAGGTGTACAAAAAATTAAAATATTCGAAAGATTCTTTAAAAAATGCAAAAGACTAAAAATTATTTCCGAAGGTAACGTCGAAAAGGGGGGACTATCACACGTTTAGCGTTTAGTTTATAAAGTTCATCTCATTATCACTTGTTCATCTAAAACGAAAATTATCAATAGCGCTTTGTTCTGTGTTCCAAAATGCGTTATTACAAATGTCATTTATTATCTGAAACAATATTCAGTGGTTACAATGAAACTAATTTCATTTATAGACACTGATGGTGTAAATATGGTAATAGCGTCCGCTAGAATTTTATTGCAAATGATAATTTTAATTATCCCGTAAACTGGTTATAAACATTTCCTTCAGTGGTTTTAATAAAATGGCTCAATTTTAAAATATAATTTTGATTGTAGTCTCTGTTACCTCGTCTACTGGTTGATTTAGCTTATTTGGTAAAATAATTGCATTAATTAATGTTTAATTAAGGTTTCAAATTAAATAACGAAAAGGGTTGATTAAAAAAGTAGCGGCAAATTCTGGTTAGAAGGTAGAACATAAAGATTTTTTTAACTTCTCCAAAATATAGACCTAGGAGAAGACTGTGATGTGTTTGACACTACTTTAAATTAGGTAATTTTCTGAATATTACGGGAACATGCCTTTGTACTTTCCAAAATGAAGATAATCAGAGAGCAGATCATTTAACTAAGAAGATGTATATGAGTCATCAGGGATATACATATATATTGTATGTATATGCAGGTAGCTATCTATTACGTAGCTGTTCCAAAAACATCTATGTAAGTCGAGGAAGTTCCAAGAATTCAACAACAAAGGGGAAGATATAGGAGAAAATTTAGATTCACTAATATATACCAAAAGTAATTTCATGACTTTATGAAAATACTTTTAAATTATTACTTACTACAATCTTTTCAAATAAAGTCAAGAAATATAAAGCAATGGTGTATAAGACTTTAATAAATAAGGATTGCAACTTTTGCACTTGCCATGGGCATTTAATACTTGTCAAACTTTTGAAGTAAGATGCTTTCTATTTGCTTTTTATGGTGAAGTATGCCCGTAATTTTTATTTATATCATAACACTTTCTTTTGTGGAACAAAAACAGAAACTAAAGCAATAAAGTAATCTTGTAGAAAGATAACTAATATTGTAAACGCAAGTATGACTTTTTTGCTTGTTTGCTACCATTTCACTTCATAAATATCTAATTGGTCATGAAATCCACATTGTCAGGGGTAAAGAAAAGGATATTGGATACCATTAATCCAGAATAAGGGATAGAAAAATTATTTCATGTGATCGTCGAAACATATAAAAGGCAAAAACAGGAGTTAAGAGGAGTAGACGTAGACCTAGATTAGATTACTGTTCGCAAATAGTTAAATTAGTTTTAGGGAGATGCGAAGATTAGCTCAGAATTAGATAGGATAGGGGTGGAGATGCGTGTCCATCCAGTCTTAGGATTGGCGACTTTATGATGATGATGATGCGGTAGTCGATGATATTTGACATGTATTTAGGATACTAACGGGAGCTATTATTTATTTTATTGAGAAAAAATATATTGTTGCCGAGGGATAAAAAAATTAATTTTTTGTCGATGATCTTCTACACGTATTTAAAACATCAACATGAGAGACACTGCGGGTAAAACCTAGTGAAAACACACTACAAAACACATATTATGCTATTTAATTTTTCTACAGTAATTAATCTGAATATGAGCCGCGTATTCGTTAAATTTTATTATTAATTATGATCATCTCCGCCCTTACTTGACTGTAGTATGGATGGATATGCCTTTCTAGAGTAAATAGACGTTCAAGTAATTTGAATTTGAACGGAGGATGACGTTTTCCACAAAGGCATTAGTTCAAAATCATGCGAGAAGCGAAGGAAAGGCTTTATTAACATAATCAAGTCAATTTCATTTTCATTAATAACTTCTAATGGAAAGCCTGAATGCGCTCCGCAAAACTTAATGTGCACGCGAAGAAACTTCTTGTTGCTTTTGTAAAATTTTCAATGATATGAGTACATGAATTTACATCTAAAATGTTTTAAAATTAAGTAATTAAGCGGTAGCATATGGAATAATATTTAAAACTATAAGAAAAGGCACATTCAACAAAAAGAGGTAGTCACTCTGCACTACTAGGTGAATAAAAGGATAAAATAACTAAGAGAGTAGTTGTTTCTACCTTATCTCTTAATGCTGAATTGGAATCTGACCTATAAATCCGATTGGTGCTAAATTATCTTGTTTGATTTCGAAATCAGGATTAGACCTTAGAGATTCCAATTCTCCGTCGAAAAATATGCCGAAAATGATGTTTTAGTCTTTTTCTTAAATTTTAAAACTACTACAGCTCATTAAAAAGGAGGAAATAAATTTGATTTTTTGAAAGAAATTTCGAAATTTCCAGGTATCTCATTCTCAAAACCATACAAGTCAAATTATCGTCATTTGGATTTGTAAATCCAGAAGTCTAAAATCAAACCAACTGGGACAATTTTGAGACCAGATTCCCCTTTTATTCCTGAAATTTTTGGCTTATGAATTGGCAATCATATGAACCTATCAAAATTAAAAGTCATCAAATCACATTAGTGGCAAACTTCACCCCTTTGGGGTGGCTATATTGGGCCAGTAGTGATACAATTTCTCTCTCTCATTTTAATGACTCCTTACTGGCTCAAATCAAGATTTTTTTTGTATGTTGTATCTATCTTGGTATCTAAAGTTTACAATCCCTACCTCGCTGTTTCACCTGAGAGAATAATTTTATGTTTAGTCATTTAGTTAATTAATTTAATTTATATCCCTTTCTACGTCCTATAAACCTGCCGAAGATACATAGACGTCTATAGCCAACATTTTTATTAACTTCATCGCAAGTTTTAATCCGCTTTGGTTTACCACTAAACCTCAATCTTATCCCAAGTTTATTTAGCAAAATCCGATAGCAACATTTAACAAACTTACTATTAGAGTGGTTAATTCTACGAACTAGGATTGTAACTTTGGAGAAAACTTTTTCTTCCAGGATAAAACATATTAATCAAGTTGCTACGTACAAACTTGTTAACAGAAAGTTTGGAAAGAAGTTTACATCAATCTAATGCAAATTAAATTGAAATCGTCTTATACCTGAATACCACCAGGAAATATAGGGAAATGTAGGCTTCCTAATTTGTGATTCCTAACCGTTGTCATTCGAAACAATACAGGTAGGTATATTATCAGTAAAGTTAACATTCTATCTTTTCATAAGTTTGTTGAAATTGATTCAATACTGCCAAAGCGTGGTACATCAACAAACTTTAGATATGTTGACGACACCCATCTCTAAATTCATGAAGACAGTGGCGTAACAAGATCCGAATGAGCCCTTTGAAAATTTCTCCTTCCATCTCATCTAAATCCAACTTGCTCCCGCACTGTAAGGAGCCGATCCGTTTTGGTTCGTGAAGTCCTGACTCCTTTGAACATCGATTGCTACGCCACTGCACTAACGATTCAAATTTCTACGTAAATACATGAATTTTTTTTTGTTTCCAAACAAATTTCTCTGATGTCAGTTATAACGCAGTTCATGTTTTACAATCATTTTCAAAAAAACATTTTTAACGAACGTATGTTCTAAAATTTACCTTTGCATCCTGGAATATTGTCAGTGATGGATGAGGATACTTGTCTATGATGATAGAACCAAATCGATACTTCATAATGTAACGACTGGGGTTCACTTCACATGAAGTGCATACGTGTCTACACACATACATGTACACATTATGTGTGCACACAAAGGTATCGTTTATGAACTGGAGCACAATATTCGCTTCTCCGCTTCAGGAAATCTTTCGCGGTAAGCGCTCTAAAGGAGCAAGTTCATTCTAATAGCTGCGGCTTTTAGACGTGCTACGACATAAAATTTATTACTCGGCGCATACAAAGGATGGCACTAAAATTTTTCGAAAATGCGTTTTGTGGTGCGAATTGTACAACAGTAACTTCAAAGGTCCTTCTACTCAACCACTACCTTATGTATAGGTACACATTCTCTTGTAATTGAGTAGGAAATTCTCGGTGAGTTGTTCAAAATTAAATATAACCAAGGACGTAATCAAAGAAATAAACACCTGGTAACTGTCTCGTATAATTTCGAACAAATTTTACACGTGAGTAAAATTAGTCTAGACTACAATTTCAGATGATTTTTTTAGAGGTTTCATTATCGCCATGCAGGGGCGGCCTTAGCGATTGGAAGGTTCCGGGCGTGTAAATTTTTGCTAGGCCTTCGTCTTTGTGGTATTAATTTTAATGATGATACTTAAAAAATGCAAAGTGATTCATAAATAAGTTTACAGTTTTAAAATTGTTTATCGAAAATTAAAAAAAANGTTTTAATTGAAGCGTCAAACTTTACTCCCCTGTTTCACCCATTTAGGAATTGAATTTTAAAAATCCTTCCTAGTGCTCGCTCACGTTGTATAAGAAACGTTTTTGGAAAATTTCTAGTTTCTGGACTCATAGGATTGGATTGTACGCTGATATATAAGTCAGTGGCCAGTTTATCCTTTTATGTATATGCTACAGCGAAAGTAATAAATTCGGATATTATATACACTGTCCAGCCATTATGTATAATATCTACTCAGTTTTGACAAAGTGTCCATTATATAAATTAATTATATTTAGGTGCGCTTCATTTGAAACATTTTTATCCTTGTCAGAATACATTTTTCACATATAGTTCAAGGCAACGATATGTTAATGTTTCCTTTTTTATTTATTCGCCTTTCTGGTTAATTAACTGTTCCTATTTTAACGAGAAAAGTAAAACAACATTCATTGGTTTATTTCCAAACAAACAAGCATTTTGGTTGCTATGTGTCATTATAACTACACTAACGGTTTTCATTATTTCTCCTTAATGACTAAGGTGTGGCCAGTGAAAAGTACGTATGTGTTTACATACTTATTAAGCGAAGAAAGAGATCGATAGAATAATTGCCATACTTTGCGAAATTAATGTTATAGTGCGTTCTAAAATTTCACGTTTGGTATTTATAAAATTTTATTATACTTTTGAAAATAATTGGTTTTATGTGCTACAGATTCTTATAATGCATTTACTTCTGGAGAAATTTATTTTATCAAAACCTTTTCACAACTGTCGACGTAATAAAAAGTGGAAACCTGTCCTAAATTCCCAGATAAATAAGAAGTTACTAGTAAAATCTATTACTCACAAATAATTAGTGATATTTAGCTAAAAAAGCAGTGATCAAACTATTTCATAGTGAAACCATATATACTTTTAACTGGTTCATCGGTTATTTTGTAGTGATATTTGTACATGAGTACACAGGGGCGGCCTTAGCCATTGGAAGGTTCCGGGCGGGTAAATTTTTGCGGGGCCCTCGTCTTTGTGGAATTAATTTTAATGATGATACTTAAAAAATGCAAAGTGATTCATAAATAAGTTTACAGTTTTAAAATTGTTTATCGAAAATTAAAAAAAATTAATAAAGACAAAGCTTCTTTTAAGACTATTAAGAAATTCAAATAAACATTAGTAGTATGTACTATTACTACCTAATATTTTTCTAATTAGATTGTTGCGCGAGTGCGCGAAGCCCCTTCAAGAGCGAGGCCCCGGGCAGTTGCCCTGTTCGCCACCCCCAGAGGCCGCCCCTGTCGCCATGAATTAGATGTAAAATTCTTTCCGACTTGTTGTAGTGGTCTGTAGAACTGTTATCATCTTAATGTATCTATTTTACTGCCACCATCTTCAGTGGTAACTTGGCTGGGATGATTCGAAATGTTTGAAAGAGAGACAAAACATTCCGGGAAGAATCATTAAGCAATTTCCGACGAAAATGGTTAAACGTAAGAATTTCAGTTGCGGCTACTCTCAGAAAAATTTTGTGTTTTGAAGTAATTGATGAATTCCATTAATTAGTTGGGAATGTGTGAAAATGTAAGATAAATTTAAATAGGTCTTTAGATGCTCAAACTATGCATACATACCCATAAATACTCTTTCTTTCTAAAAAAAAGAGTGTTCAGGTCCAAAAGGATTTGTTAATCTTGAGATATTTTGAAGGTATTGGATAATAGGAATGTTATATTAGCAGACCTACACAAGTTGTATTTTATGCCAAGCGCCTTCACCATATTTTCAATTTAACGATATTCGTCACTTATTTTCACTTACTTTCAAATTAATCCCATCCACAATCAGATAGATAAAAAAAAACCTCTTTTTTTTCACTTAACTGCTTAGACATTTGCGAATTTGCAATATTACAAAGAATTGCGGTTTTTAATTCTCGATAATAACTGCATAAAACGATAATTGATCGGATTGTCTTGGTTAAACATCACAATGGTAAAATCCATTTTTCCGTCTTGTTTTATCACCGTCACACCTATTTCCAACAATCGCATCGCTTTTGCGCCTTAATTAAGCTTTTCATTTACAAGACTGGTTATTAATTATCCGACTGACCTAAATTTCAGTTTGTTCGTTTTCAACAAACACATCCCTTCACTGAAATAATACTGTGAAAACCATCACAAAGTAACATCATCTCTGATTAATTATCCCCTCCGTGTAAAGGAAATGGATTGATAAAAAAAGAGTGTAGCATATGGGGAAACTCCGATAAACGCTTTATAAACCCCATTGTCCGGATGCCACTGATCTGATGAAATGCTAATTTTCTAAATACTCTACCGCCTATTTATTTATTTTTGAACGTAAAATTATAACATTTAAAAAAATCTACAAATAGTGTCTCGAGAATGAAAATAAATAAGAAATATTGGTTTATAAGGGAGGTTAAAGTAGGGTTAGACGTAATATTAGCATCCGTGCTCGCAACGGTTAATTTAGAAATTCGAAAAATTTGGTCAAAAGTGTATGTTTGGAGTACGACTCTGTTACTTAAAGATGATAGCAAAACCACTAACATAAAATATAATTTTAATGCCGTACAGTGTCATCAAAAATAACCTAGGTATATTATTGGCATTGGGAGTTTAACGACTGTTTGGTCTTTATTTATTACCCTTTATTTTTAACTACATGGACCAAGTCATACGATTTCTTTCTTAAGTGTATTTATAGAATCTTTGTTCCCTTTAAGCATTAGAACACGGCAATTTAAACATTTCTTTTGACTTTCCATTTATTTAAACATATGTGCTTATGTAAACATATGGATGGTACAGCTGACACATTTCTTGTCTCCCTAACGATGCATCATATCTCTCAAAAACATAAGCCCTTTCTTACTATAAACTTACTTACGGAAATAGTTATAAAAGTTAGAATGAAACATGTTTATACGGTTCTCTAAAATTTGGAAAAGGTTTTAATACCAGGATATTTTCTAAAGTTTAAGCTTAAGAATAAAACTAAACGACTGAATAGTTACTGTTTCGAAAACAGTTCTAAAAAGGTGTAAAATTCTGCTGATACCAGAAATATTATCTTTTTTATTGTCCTGTAATCATAGAATTTTCCGATCCAATCTAGTTGGATCTTAAAAAAATTCTGTAAAACCTTTTGGAGATAATTTATCGTTTTATTTCTATAGTGTCAATTGCATGTTTGTTAAGATGATTTTCGCCTGGAAATCCCAAAGTCATCCATTGACCTTTTAGTACCTATTATAATCCTGAAGGTCGGAAAATTACTCAAAACTTTCCTATTCTGCACAGAATTCAGTAATTGTATCGATCATAGTTCTATTTCTCTCTTGCACATAATCATTACCATCATCATCATTTCCATCAGGGTCCATTCCGACCACGACCGCCTGTTTGCAGAATGTAACATATCGCGCGCGGCCTTACGTCGTTGACTGGGCAAGGCGTCGCTGCCGTCGGTTGTTGCTCGACGGCGGCGTCGGGGTGGTAACGTCAGCGTCGTGTAGTAGTACTAGTTACACTTCGACCGTTGCTCGCATTAGACCTGGTGCCTCGTTTAGCTTCGGCGGATGCGTAGAATGACACTTTCGCGTGTTGTTTACATCCGAGGGTGGTGCTGCTATTTATAGTGGTGGGTGGTGGTTTTAAGTGAAAAACTGTGGGAAAAGCGGGAAAATAGCGCAGATGTGCCCATGTAAATTTTAAAGCTTGCGTGGATTTGAAAGGCAGAAGAAAATGTTCATTATTTTCTCTTCTTTACACACTAATCCAGCAACAACTTAAAATTCTTTTTTTTTATTCTCCACCATGAGTACTATTAAATTATCTATCTGCTCAGAAATTTAGTCAGTTTTAGAATAACTACGATATGTCAACGCAATTGGAAACCAACTAGATGACCTAATTATTTTCATGTAAAACATTCATGTTTTTAACACCAAATAAAAAAACGGTTTAATTTGAACAAATTTGGAGCACATAACTAATAAATTTAGTGGTTAAATTAACAGCAATTCTACAATTTGTTTAAGAAATTTTGAATTCTAAAGGTTCCAAAGTTCTTCATTGTTTAATTGTTATATTATACAGATAAATAACTATTTCACCTAATATTGATACCTAATGGGAAAATAGAACTAGATCATTATCATTAAAGTGATGAACCAGCTGAAACACCTAATATAACAAAGTTTTACAAGGCGTTGCTTCTGATAATAGTTCATGATAATTAATAGCGTAAGGCAATTAGGTTTCGTAATCTAGGAAAAAGGTAAATGTATAGATTTAAGCAATTACTTTTAAGGAAGATTTATTACACTCGTTTATCAAAAAAAAGTGAGGTACAATTGAAAAATGCTTGGGAAATTGGAAAATATAATTTTTGTGATGTAATTTTAAAATTAGCGAATCTGGACGCATATCTTCAGTGCATGCAGAATAAGACAAATTTATATTTGACTCATTACCGATTTAATAATTACTTAAAATGTTAATTACGTATTTGTAATTTTGTTCGGAAAAGCGAGCAATTATTGTTCTATAAAAGTACATTGTGTAGAAAATGTGTTGTATTAATTAAGGAGACTAGTTGAGTTAGTTTACAAAGAGGGATTTTTATTTGTCTGATTTTCTAAATGAAATTCTTCGAAATAAACGAGAAAATGAGAGAAAACCGGAATCCTTTTAATTAAAAACGGGTCAAAGAAATGAAGCGAGAAGCAAAAAAATTGAGAATTTCCCGTTTGGTCGGGGAAACTCCTTTTAAAATCTTAGCTGACTATCCTAAATATTTAAACGTTCCCTTTTAATAAAAAACAGCATCCCATAGGCAAATTAGGGCAAATTCTGTAAAAATGTGCACTGCTGCTGTAATGAGATGTTTAGGTGCTCAAATTCCGTTCAACAGACCGTTGCGTAATTTTAAATATTTTATATTCATAAAGGAACACATTTTTACATAAGTATCTAGGTATAAAAGTGAAGCATCCCGTTTTCGTCGGGATCATTATAAGTTTCTTTTCCTCTGACCAATTAAAATTTTCTGTTATTTAAATATTACGATGTAAACATTTTTTTAAAGTTAAGAAGCAGATTATGTAATTTTTCCGAGATATAGGTACGTTGTGTTACCGTCAGCATCGTTAGGAACCGTTACATAATAAATTACATAGCACATAGAAAATTAGGGAGAAGTGGGTCCAGTCCGGCATTAGGGAAAAGTGAAATTTATTTTATTTTTATTTTTACTTGAATCTACGGGCTGAAAAGCCCTTTTACAAAATCTTAACAGTTTATAAATATAAATATATATTGGTGGAGAAATGTGTAATTGAACATAAATAGGATAATTATATATAATTAATTATTGATAGTTAATCACATAATTGAGTAACTCATTCTTAAACTCTCTAAAATTAACACAAGATTTAATAGCCTCAGGTAATTTATTCCAAACTCTTCTTAGTCTAAAAGAAGGAGAATGAAAAATATAATCTTTACTTGAATTAATTTCCCTAAAGGTACGTACTGATCTTAATTTATAAACATCATCTTTGGTTTTAAAAATATTTAACAGCGGATTTGTGACTCTATCTGTGTCACTAAGTATATTGAAAATTCTCTTCATAAATAACAAATCATAATAATCATGAAGTGACTTTACAGAAGATAAACCAGCAATATTAACGTAATCATGATCAAAGAAAGACATTAATGAATTATTTAGGAATGTGATACCACACTTTAATGTTGATTAGAAATTGTTCTGTAGTTGTTTATCTTAAAGTAAATTCTTGTTGGAAATTAAAAAAAAATTCTTTTCTGAATTTATGCCTAAAATTTTTGCAATTCACGAGTTACGAGTTAATAATTCTGTGACCATCAGTAGATGGATGAACAATTTCATCTTGAACAATTTCCGTAATTTTAACATTTTATACTTTTGCACTTGGTTATTTCCCATTGGTAAAATTGAACGAGATAGAGGATTTGATAAGCATCACGTACGAACCATGTTTTACTGAAAATAACAGAAATCCGAGCGTTTCTTCCTTCATGGATAAAAGCTTGAAGAAATAAATTTGGTCACGTCAACATGTTTCTACATTACATCTATATAGGGCACAAGTTGAACGGACAGAGGGTATATACGACCCATAGCGTCGTCCTTTTTTTCCTCTCTAATGCATTTGCCCGGATTCCGAGTATAATAGGTCTTAATTTGTCTCGTAAACGCACGATCACTAATCCCAAATTAAATTTCAATTTTATCTAATTAAAATCTCGCTTTGTAGTGTTTAATTCTAATATAAAACAGTATCTAACCAATTACAAGAAACAATTTGTTCTGAAATCTGTCAAGAAATTGTTTAGTTTTCCTAAATTGAAGAAGCAGATCAATGAAGGCATTCAAAATAAGAAATGTTGCAAAATTGACTTTTGCAATGTTTATTCATGAGAAGAAAATCAACCAGAATTATTGACAACACAGCAATTAAACTATAAGGAAACATGACTAAAGAGCTGAAGACCTACAAAATAAAATATAAAGCTCATTTCAGTATCTGTATTAGTATTAGAATGTTTATCCGTTTTTTATCCTCAAAATTGCACCAGAAACGTAACCATAAAGAACAGAAATCTTCCAGAGTCTAACAAATTGTTTAAACATATTTCCCAATTACATTTTTCGATAGTAGCAACGATTAATATGAATTGTAAAACTAACAAATACTAAGTGGTACGTTTTAGACTATATTCGTACTCATAAGCTTCTCAGGAGTGTTCGCACTGAATAACTGAAATGAAGGACTTGGAACAATAAGTAGATAAAAATGATCTCCACTCTAGTTATCTTTAATTTTAACTGCATAATTAGAAATCAAAGAATACTCAATAAATTGCTGATAATGGGTATTATAAACTAGAAGTACCCCATGTATATACGTGCAAAATTATTTAGTAGATAAGTATAAAGAACAATAAAAAAATTAATAAAATAAAAATTTTCAACAAATCCCTATTATAGGAGTCATTTTTATACACTTTTTACCTCAAGTCCTTTGTCTAGTTTTGACGAAGTATTTAGTGTTTAGTTTTTTATTCTAATTGTTTGAATTGTTATTCTTCAAAACAGCAAAAGGCTAGCTATTGTGAACTATTTGTAGTGCTTCATTCCATTTAAGTCGTCAAACAATTCTCTCTTAAACGTCTTTTAAAACACGGTGGAAAAAAACATTTTCCTTTAATGTCTCTATCGGGATTATTTCTCGTAAATACTGGTGACGTTTTCATACCCGGTGGGATACTTGGCTCAAGAAGCAGAATACATAGAAAACAAGCGAAATTGTGTGTAGACACGGATACAAAAATAAATAAATACGCCAGAAACGTTTTATATCAAAAACCGCTACCTCCACCTAGTTTCTTGGAAATGAGATGTCTCGAAAGATGACGACCAACAATAAAATGGAATCACACACGCTAGCAAACTGTATACAAATATATTGAAAATAAGCAAAAATTGTTTCCAGAAAAAAATTATCTTGGTTACCAAATCGTTTTTTATAATGTGTGGATGCGTGAAGAGGAAATGTAATACATAGTTCCAAAAATAACATGACGTATTTCCTTTCTTATTGTGTCTTTTATTGTAAATAATAAACACATAATTTGCTAACTCAAATTAAAGACCTATGATAGAGAATAATCTTTTAAAATATCTTTCAACTTCTTCTTCTTCTTCTTTTATGAAAAGTTGAATATTTTGTTTTGCATCGACTATATTTTTTTAGATTTTTTATTTTCTTTCTAACAAATAATTAAACATATTTTAAAAATATGTCCCCCTAAAATAAGTAATGTAAATAGAAGTAAACTGAGATGTAATTTAAGTTCTGCAGCTCATGAAGATGTGATAAGACGAAATGCTGAAACTTTCCAAATGTTATAACAATTACCATTTATTATTATTCTCCACAAATTCATTTATTACAGTTTTAAGACATCAAACATGTACGGCTTGGTCAAAATATTTCCTTGATTTTTTTACTTCAACTCTAATTAATCGAAGAGGAATATAATAGATACTTTGTTTTAGACTTATAAAGGAATTTTTCCACATCCACATACGTATTATAAATAATTACATATTTGTTCCTCAAACCTTGCATGAAAAACTGTTACGACTATTTTAAAAACGCCCTTGTCGACCTAATTATTATTCTTATGGAGAAAAGTATATATATAATTCATTAATTCGTACACGTGCTTCCGTTCTTCTATAAAAGCAAGCAACAACATGGTATTCGAGAGAGCTTTGACCTCATTGACCCTTATAAAGCATCCGAAAACGGAAATAAACAAACGCATCTTGTATAGGAATTGGCCATAACATGACAAGACAATCCTTTATATAGCGTGACTGGATGGTCATGAGCCGAGGTTAAATTGCATCCTAAAAAGGAATCCCGCAAAGTGTTCTAAAATATTCTACCATTTCCACCTTCAATACATTCAGAAATGTAACGGACCCTTTCAATGCCTTATATTTTTCTCAACTTTTCTCATATAGCTTCATATTGGATATGAAAATGTGCTTTCTGAAGAAAGCGCAAAACACCTTTTGTATTCCGTTACGCCAAGTAAAAATGAAAAAATTCGACAATAAAATAACACATGTAAACTGATAGTGACAATTATAATATTCAGGAACTTGAAAGATTTGAATCAAAAGGATTTGCAATATTTTTGGTATTGGCAGTAGAACTAGAAATTACAAATGTGTCCTTTTCGACCTTGATATCCTATCGTAACCTAACACTCTTATTTCTAAATGTTGAATTATTTCTTAAATTAAGGTGCATTTAAACCCTAAGTTACATTTTACCGACAGGCTGCAGTGGATTTCACTTTTATTTTAAGTTTACTCATTGATATTATAATTTATTTAAAACAATCGATTATATAAACACGTACTAACGACTAAAACTATTTATTTCTCTTGTAGATTGTAAATCCTAATTAATATTACAAATGCGACAATGGCATAGCCTGAATCATTGACACCCGGGGCAAAGTCTAAATTTGTCTCCCTTCCAATTATTTCCTGTTATGTACTTAAGATCTTTTATTTAATTTGCAGTGAAATGCTTATTTACAAATAGTTTTTCTTACAAAGAAATCGCTAAATTTACTTTTTCCTTTTTGTTTAAACAGAAAAACGAATGTAAAGATTTTTTCGGTTAATCTTCCGAATCGCGGCTTTTTCGATAATTCAACTGTTTTTGCTGGAAATGACTTAATATGACCTAATTATGAAAAACTTACATGAAATAATCGGGGGGAAGGTGTTTTAAACAATTTTCTTTCTAAATAAATATTTCACAAGTACCATACAAGTATATAACATATGGGAATTTCTGAGTAGTGACTATTAACTATGATAAGTGAAATTCGCATAGGTTATATAACTATAAAATATTTATTTACAAAGAAAATCGTTTGAAACTCCTTTCCCCTATTTTTTTCTTCTGAATTTCTTATAAATAGACATTTTCCAACTAAAGCACTGCAGGAGTTTAACCGTTAGCGGTAACTACAAAAATGGACTGTTAAGTGTAATCTAAAAGTGTTTATTTTCACTTAAAGCTACTCAAAACACTCTCCCCCCGACTATTTAGTGTAAGTTTTTCATTATTAGTTCATTTACAGCCATTTTCAGAAAAAGTTACATTTTCGAAAAAGCTTTTCAGATCATGTATTTCCACTCATACTTCATCTCAAAATTATTTTGCAATAGTATTATGTCTTCTAAATCGCAAACTATTTAAAATTCCGATATTGATTTTTCCGATCCATTACAACATTAATAAATTGTAGCAGTTTCTGTATGATGAGGGACCATTGAGGTATTACGTATACACCAAAGGAGGATGGAGGATCTTTACTTTTCATGATATTGGGAAGGGGTTTGGTTGGCGAATACGTTAGTAATATTTATGGTGATTTTTCTATAAAATTTAATAAATTCTGATTTGAACAAATATGACAACCCTACCTGTGTATGTTCGAAAACAAAACGCATGTTCGGGATTCCCCAAAACAACTGACAATGCTCACTCGCTCTCACTAGTTTTATGGTTAAGTCAAAAAGATTTTGAGGGTAATAATGCTCTTTGCAACATGCTTATTAAACAACAAATTAATGTTTTAATTTCGTTTAATCATTTTCATTCCAATTTGAACTGTATGGAACTTGTTGCGTCGCTTATTGCTATAAATCTATTAATTGTTTACAAACGATGGGATGTCGTTAAAACTCCAGCTTTGTAATTGTCGTCTATGAGTCATATCGACCACTACACTATAAGTTTCAGATGTTTCTAAGTCTATTTGAACTGAGCTAAAAATACTTCCTGCATTTCGAAACCGTCCGTCCGCATTTGACAATCCGAAAGCCCTTCTTTTTCTTTGTTCTTGCATTGATTCCCCTTCGAAAATTAGCCGAGGCTAAAATTACAGAAGCCTTTTAAACTCTTGCGTTTGTTTTATTCTCGGAACGCATATACATTGCGCTATTTTTCACACATCAAATTTCACATACCGAACTGACCTTTAAGTGAACCGTCATAAAGGTTTCAACTGATTGAATAAGTGAAATAAAAAAAAATAAGTTACTTATCGCACAGAATGAAAGATTAACATCACCAAAAAATGCCTAAAAATAAGTTTTTTAATCTGTAAGAAGAAATTATTTGCAAGTCTGGTTTAGTACTGGTCTAAATCACAGCGTCGGCATAAGACACATTAGGGGGTGTTTGCAAAAAGAAAATGTTCAGGGGTAAATTTTTGGTTGGCTCTGTGATAATATCGGTCTATTATTTCGTACAATAAAAAAGAGACTTTCCCCGATTACCATAACACACGATTTTATTTGCGACTACGTGTTTCACCTACTTCAATTGTGGACATTCAATTGTAAACTTAAACTAACAACTTAAAGATGAAAATAAGACTATAATTTAAATTTTAATAAGATATGAGGTGAAATAAATTGAAAATATCAATGTTTAGTGCATATATATTATAGTTTAGTTAAACTATAAAGCAGAGGTGGCTGTATAGGCCATGTACACATGGTAAATTTATCAGGAGTTCCCAAAAAGGAAGAGAAAGATAAATTATTAAATATATGAACAAGTAAATGTTCAAATGACTTTTTCCTCAGTCAGAGCAAAATAGATAACGATCAAAAACTCAAAGTTTTACAAAACTTTTAGAAACCTAAAACAAGTTTCGACACCCTAGGGCTTTTAATGTTTATTTAACTAAATTCTGCTCTACTCCACTCTAATTAATTTTCCTGTAGATAGTGTAAATATCTACATTCATTCGTTTCGATAGTTCAAAGGACAGCATTTTGAGTAAAATTAGTTCGAAACTAAAATGTAAAAAAAGTAAGAACTTCACAAGTACTGGAAATCATCACCTACACTACATCATTCATCGCTCCTGAGAATAGATGTATAAATAACGTCAATAAATTTTTTACTTCAATAAGAATTTGAAATTTGAAATTAGGTAATAATTGTAAAATTGTAAGTCCAGTCCTATTGTTTCTTAAAGATATAATCAATTACACATAAAAGGTTAGTTAGTAAGTATGAATAATTTAAACACTCACCGTTGTGGCAGCAATCAGTCAACATCGTCTCAGCACAGGAATTCCAACAAATCTGCATCTCCATACAGTGAAGGACGCAGAAAAATAGCTGCAACAAAATTAAATATTTAATATAAATTTTCCAAACATACTGTTTTTAATTGTTTTTTTGATCAATTTTTGTTTTCGGATGGGTGCGAGACATTTAGAACAATTAGCTTAACTTCCCATGCGTCAAAAACCTTAACTGTACAGAGGAGGATGGAAAAAAGGGCGGAATAACTATTAGGGGAAGATCAAATTGGGTTTAGAAGAAACAGAGAAACGCGGGAGGCCATTCTAGTTTTACGGGTAACAATAGAGAAAACGAAAGAAAAATGAATGAGTGCGTACATAGGATTTGTAGATTTAGAAAACGCTCTTGACAATGTTAAATGGGACAAGATGTTAAATATACTTAAAAATGTAGGAATGAGTTACAGAGATAGAAGAGGGATACCTAATTTCTATAAAGAGCAACAGGCAGTTATAGAAATGGGGCCGCAACGTAGAGAAGTAAATATTAGGAAGGGAGTCAGACAGGGATGCACACTGTCACCGCTACTTATTAATCTATACATCGAAGACGCGATCAACAGCATTAAAAACAGTACAACTGTAGGGATAAATATACAGGGACACAAAATTATTATGGTCATATTTGCAGATGATATATTATATCCTAAATAGGTTATGAGTATGAATAAATTAAAATATAAAAAATAATTTGCATGTTACTGTTTAAAACTGAGTATGTCTGTGAGCGATTGGGCGGTTTCGTTTCTCCCAGACAAAAGTTGAACTACAACACTGATTTGAGATTTAATTAGTCGATGTGAGGATATTTAGGTTTCGACAGCGACATACAGTTTCGTATAGTAAGCTTCATTAACAGTGCAAAAAATTCTTCTGACGCTTACTCTTTCAATTACTAGAATCACAAGCTGTGGAAAATATTCAATCAGCACGTCGGTTACCAAGGCAACCATGCGGTGAATACACGAAAAAGTGTTTCTAGTCTGGCTTATTTTTATTCCAACAGCCCCCTCACGACAAGTGGCCAATGCCGAAAATTGCTTTTTGAAAAGAGCAAAAAAGTAACTAAACGTTTGCATTCAATAGCGCGCTCTCACTTAATTTAATGCGTTTTTTAAAAATCCGAAATTAAATTTCGTAAACCGTTCTCGTTGTTTTCGAGTTATACCTACAGTTAGCGGAAGTAAAAACATGCTGTAATTAAACGTGAAAGTCAATAGAGATTAGTCTTTGAAGATGATTACATTTCCAGTCAAATAATTACAGAACATCTATACCTAATCGAAAAAACTTAAAATGATTAGGGTGAATAGTTTGCCTTTATTGTATTTCAAAAATATTTTCGTTTTATTAATCAAACTTTTCCTTTGCTGTATCGCCTTTAGGTTAGTTAATGCTTCTATCCGAATCCGTAAACTGTAAATCAATGTAAAAACTGGCCAGGTAAATAATAAATGACAGGACAAATGTTGAGACAGATTTTATTCCCGTATATATCTTCCAGCTGTCGAGATAAATTGCATTGGAGTTAAGATAGAAATGGACAAAATTGTTCGCTTTTGCTGAGAATTTAGAAAATATTATGTATTAGATAAAATAGATTGAACCTTTTCTTAGTGTTGTGATGATGTAGATTTTGCATAAAAAACACAATACTTTGGGTGTGTTCCGAAATATAACCCAGCATACTGACCACTGCTGATGACGTAATGAATCGACGCCATACTGTTGATTCGTTCTGAAATACACTGGCCAGTGCGTTGACGTCAAATAGACGACATATTGATAATAGCGTTTGTGCTCGTTAACAACAATTTTGCTCCAAAAGTTATTTAAGTTTCTTGCAATAAAAGATTCCTCATAGTCTGATGCACACACGCCGGTTTGATATACTACTACTTCACATTTGTCTCACCAGTACAATATGGTGGCACACCAGTATAATATGGCGTCGGTTTATGACGTCATCAGCACTGGCCAGTATTTTGGGTTATATTTCGGAACATACCCTTTATGATTCCTAGTTACTTTACTGTTTGAGAAATATTGATACTGTACTATTTTGATCAAGAAGAAATTTAGGGAATGATATAAGCTGTAACATGGTAATGATAATATGTTATTTGAAGGCACTAAATGTTAAAGTAATATTCACTGTAAATTCCAACTCTGCACTTCAATTTCTAGCAATAACTCGTAAAATATATCTTTCAATTCGAGTTTTTTGCAGCGAAAGCCTTCGTGACACTTTAACGTCGAAAATATACGGTAGAAAAGATATTATGTCCCTTTTGGATATAAGCCAAATCCACTATCGAGTTAATTTTTTATTACAAATAGATCCGGTAGTAGATCAAGAAAAACCGAGCGCATTTATTTGTTGCAGAATATCGATTCACCAAATCGAAATGTTGCAGAAAAGTCAGGAGGCAATCCTTTCAGATTGTGCTTTAGACGTTGACAGTTCAATTAGGCCAAACTTGATTGCATCTCCAGAAAACGTATATACATAGTACAGTAATTCTTATCATTGACGTGCAATTGGCATGATTTTTAAAAGTATCTAATAGAATTACGGTATTGTGCCAAGGCTAGGTTAAGGAGTATTTAATAGTCTAGTCAAATGAGGGAAATGACTGAAGAGTACCGTATAATGGAGAAAATGATTGAAAGATGGGTCATTTTTATCGGAAATTTCGTAAGGAACATGCACGAATATGAAAATGAAGATTATTTGCCTGGCATAGGGGGAGAAAATTTGCAAAAACAGATGCAAATTTGATTATCTTGCGAAAGATATGGAAAAAAAGTTTCAATAAAAGTTTTTCACAATGCCATTTTACAAAAAAAAGTATTGTCATATCTCTCATAGAACAAAAGTTCTGCGCACCCAATAGCAAAAGGCCTCAAAATTCGCGGAAATTTCTAAAAAATTCAAAATAATTATTAAAAATTTAAAATTGATAATTTAATCGATTCGTAACTTAATCGGTTTAACTATCTTTTCAGAGAAAACAATTTTTTTAACCTATATTTCACTGTTTTTTTAAACAATTAAATGTCTAAACCGCTAAAAATTGTCCAAATGAGTTACTTTTTGCATCAAAATTTGCAGCAGCCTAAACGGAACAAATTCGCATTTTTTGTATCTATTAACGGTAATGAGATACATGCACTGTCAATTTATTAGTTCTATGAGAGATGAAAAAGTCATCAATATTTTTTTTTGGAAAATGGCATTGCGAAAAACTTTTATTGAAACTTTTTTCCATATCTTTCGCGAAATAATGGAATTTGCAATTGTTTTTGAGGATTTTCTGTCCCCCTAATGCTAGGCAAATAATTTTCATTTACATATTCGCATTCCTCCAGAAATTTCCGATAAAATGACCCGTGTTTCAATCATTTTCTCCATTATAAGGTACTCTTCAGCTATTTCCCTCATTTGACTGGACTATAACAGCTAACTGCTATTGTATAAAGACACTTTATATACAGAATGCCTAGGAAACAAAATTGGCCACCAGCAGGAATTGAACACTCATTAAAAAACGGTTCTATGACATTCCACAGGTATTTTCATAAAAGTGTGTACCGATTAACTAATTTATATTATTCGGAAATGATTGCAAACAAACATGTAATTAGTGAATTTATACTAAAGAAGTAGCGAGCAGGATAAGGACGAAGAAGAAGCAGAAAGAGAAAAATGTGTTCGAGGTGCAGCCAGTGCTGCCGCGATGAAGAAGACGACGAGCAGCTTCCGGAACCAGAATATTGCTCAGGTGATTAATTGACAATCAAGGCCTAAGTTCTTTAACAGCATTGTAATGGAAAACGGAACTTTAATTACCCGAAACTGCCCATCAACAGAAAATAAATTATCCCTTAACTATTTATTACGCTACCGAAAATAAATAATAATTATCAATGGGTCACGTTCTTTAACACTAATTACAAAACTTCTTAGGTATTTACAATTATTCACTATTTGTCCATTTAATACTTTCTTAAGCAAATGTACCAGTTATAAAAACTACCACAGTTGGTCAGTCGGGTCACTTTTAACCTTATTATTATACTGATGTGATTAAATGGGACAATTCGGGACATTAAGTCGAACTGAATACGTATCTACTAGGTATTCATTCTAATTGACACTTCAGCCAAGTACTTGTATGCTGTAATATCAATCAGATGGATATATGATATCAAATGAGATCTAATCTGACCTGAACATAGCCAAATTGACAACAAATCCATTTATTGTACTCAACCAACCCATTTAAATGTAGTTTACATATATTGAAATTAGTCGACGCATCTGTTAAGTTAATTAACATGAGGATGAGAATAAAATAGATAAATAACTTGTAAACATATTTAGCAACAATTTCAAAATTCACGTATGAACCCCAAGATCGTACAATAGTGAGAATTTTATAAACCATAAAAGATGAATTACTTATTTTTCTTTATTTCTGACAATAGTTGATACCTAAGAAGAAAACTAGTTTGTACTAATACATTTCAGAAGCTATTTTTCCATTTACAGTCTCCCCAAGTTTCGCCCTCAGATGGGAGACTTCTTCAAGGGTAACTCTATAGATTATTAAAACAGATGCATTACAAACAACCTTTTATAGCCTTCTTCTGTCGCTGTTAGAGTAGCTACTTCAATAGAAGATTAAGAAGGTTATTTGTAATGCATTTGTCTTAACGAACTATACAATTAGCCGTAAGGAAGCTCCCCACTCGAAGACGAAACGTTGGGAGATTGTAAATAACAAATAGCTATTGCCCTGAATTCGTTTAAAGTGGTTTCTTTCTCATAAAAAATTACAGGAAAGGTATTGTGATAAGTTTATAGACTCTGAACTAATCTGTAATCTGCTGTTAGCTTGTTTAACATTTTGTTCCAAAGTTAAAACCTGAAAGATTCCCGTTGATTTTCCCTTAAATCCGTATAAAGCTCTTGAGGTTGTTGTTTCCAAAGAATCAAAATGGGTCTTAACGTTACCTTGAAGCCCTTCGTTAGTTTGGAAACGCAAGTCTTCAACTTGATAGTCACTCGACCCCAAATCGGGACAGTATGGAGGGTGGTCGAAAAGGCTCCGTTGAAGATGCTCAAGAAGACGTTGGGTTACAACAGTATTGTAAGAACAATATTGTTGTAGATTAAAACATTTCCAGAATCGGCATATCTTTACTTTCGTTATTGATTGATCTCCGATCTAAAACCGATTGACTTCTGTCTTTTCCCTGCTTTTCCTTGTTTCAAGGTAATAACGAGGAGCTTCAAGGCAACGTTAAAACTCATTTATTGGGTTGTTCGGAAAGTCATTTCGTTTTTTCCCGAGAGAGGATTTAATTGTATTCTTTTGCACCAAACTTCACATTTAAGCCGTATAATTTTTATATGCTTTGAGAGCTCATATAGCAAGGCTTGTGTGTGAAAAATTCCAATTAATTCTACGCAGTAGTTTTTGGTTGGTGCCCTTTTAAATATGGAGAGCGATAAGCAGCATTTTCGACATATCTTACTATTTTACTACAGAAAGGGTAAAAATGCTGTTCAAGCCAGAAAGAAATTGACTTATGTGTATGGAGAAGATGTGCTGACAGTACGCCAGTGCCAGAACTGGTTCGCTAAATTTCGATCCGGCAATTTTGATGTCGAAGATGTACCACGTTCGGGAAGGCCGGTTGAAGCTGATAAAGACGCGATAAAGGCATTAGTTGATGTGAACCGGCGAATAACAACACGTGAGATCGGATTGAGGTTAAATTTATCAAATTCAACAGTTTATGACCACTTGAAAGGCCTGGGATTATCCTCGAAGCTCAATGTATGGGTTCCCCATGTTCTCACAGAGAGAAATCTGTGTCGCCGCATTGACGTCTGCGATTTGCTTCTCAAACGTCACGAAAATGATCCGTTTTTGAAGCGCATCATCACTGGGGACGAAAAATGGGTTGTATACAACAACGTCAAACGCAAGAGGTCATAGAGCAAAAAAGGTGAACCGGCTCAAACCATTTCCATCGTTTTTTCTTGAGCTTTTACCGGATAACACAACGATTAAGTCTAAAGTCGGAAGTCTACTGTCATCAGTTGGACAAACTGAATGATGCACTTCAACAGGAAAGGTCAGAACTAATCAACAGGAAAGGTGTAGTGTTGCACCAAGACAACGCGAGACCTCACACAAGTTTGGTCACTAGCCAAAAGCTTTTACAGCATGAATGGGATACAATGCTACACCCACCATATTCTCCAGACCTGGCACTATCGGATTATTATTTGTTCCGGTCATTCCAAAATTTTTTAGACGGTAAAACCTTCACCTCAAATGAGGAGGTCAAAAACCTCCTCGATCAGTTTTTTGCCAGCAAAGACCAAAAATTTTATGAGCGTGGAATTATGCTAGTACCAGAAAGATGGCAAAAGGTGTTGGACCAGAACGGTCAATATATAATTTAATAAAGTATTTGTTTATTATACGAAAACTATCTTTCATTTCCATAAAAAAAAACGAAATGACTTTCCGAACAACCCTATAGATTCATTGTTGGCAACACTTCATCAGGAGGGTATTGGAAAGTTTTCCCACAAGTACGACAAATGCCTCAATCGTTAATGTAATTATGCCAAAGAGGATAATGAAGTGACTTTTAGCAACCGCAATTATTGAAATTACAATTAGTTGAACCAACTTCTAAAATATATAAGTACTAATAATGTAAACAATAAGATAGTTAGTAAACCTGTACATTTTCTAGCTAATTAATACACGACTTGTTAAGCCCATAACTGTTTCGATTACCAAATGAATAAACCCAGTAGTCTCTTAACTTGTAAGTGCGTTTATTAATTCTCCCCTTACAATCCAGGATACGCATTCCAATTAGAGTCATAACCATTTTACCACCAATAAAATTCTACATACATATTATGTAATATAGTGAAGCACATTCACTTCACAATGTTATCGATTTAGTGCTAGGGCTTCCTGCAATTTCCCTTTCGCATAACCATTGGCAAAACGTTTCTGAAGTGCAAATTGAGTTTATAATCTCAACGAAACTGAATTGCGTATTGGAATGGAAACCCTATTTTACCTCTTCAATTATCTGTTAACGAGCAGATGTTATCAACAACTTCATTGGAAGCTAAAACCATACAATATAGCTGTTATTTGAAAGCACTTGATAAATGTCCGAAGCACGGGAGCGAAATGTAAGATAAACAGCGTAAATAAGCCCCTCTTTAAAGAAATAACCTTACGGTCTGGCTGCTATCAAAGGCGAAATGAATGTTTTACTATTATTTTCGCAGAAACAAAACCGTTTTAATTGCCATTCTCGTTTGCTTTGTTTCAGAAGAAGAATGGAGCTCGGATGGAAAGCAAGGACGAGGTACCTCCGGCGGAGAATCCGGCAAGTACCTACACTTTTATGTTAATAAAATAGAAATCATGTTCAGATACCTATATACGAGTTCAATCTGTCATTGAGAACCAAACCAAATTATCTGAAAATACCATAATGGATTACCTAACAAAATTCGATTTTAAAGATGCTACTGATGGTAGAAATAATACCAGTTCTTTTAAAAGCAACGTTAATCCGAATAATGTAGGGCATTACCTAAATGAAATTTCGACAGAGGCATTTTCTTAATAAATAAAATCGATCTAAGTAAATGAAATATATGGGATCTGTAATGGTCCTAATTGTTTGGTTTGAAATACTCTGCAAACAACTTTAGAGTGTTTTTCTTTTATATTGAAAATGAAAAGATTTCTTCAGTTATTTTTGTTTCTTCCGGCTTTCAATTCTTTTTTTTTTATTATTTTTCTCTTTTCAAGATGTTCTATAATAAGAAGTACTTGCGGATTACAAAAATGTATGAGGGACTGCTACTTATTTACCTTATAATAACATGGATTTTATGTAGTATGAAATAATACCGTACAAAGCTTGTTAATTTTATAACTTATTGTACGGTTTTGGCTTAACTAGCTGAAGCAGCATTACCTTGTCTAATACTATTTCCAAGTTTCTCTTAAGGAACACCGAATTTCCGTGGTTTGCGAGTGTATGTTGTTTCTTAGTTTTCTTTGCTACGATTTTCGCCCAACAGAGGAAGTAAAAATGCTCAACATTTAAGTTAGTCGCCTAATTTACCATTAAAGGTTGGATTTCTTGTAATTTACGTACTTGAAGAATAATAACTATCGTTGAAATACAAATACAAAAGTGTACTTATTTCTGTTTTCCACTTTAAACCTATTCTCTATTTTTTAATTACATACTACTGCCGTTTTAGAAATCAGATTATACTATTTTTCCTTCAATAAAACCTATATGAACTTTACAATAAATAACATTAGTCTTTAATAAACAACAAATATTTCATAAAAGTTTAGATACATCTTAACACTTTTTAACATCCCTGCTTTACTGTAGGTGCTTTCCATTTCCTTAGAAATCCGTTTATTATTAAACTAATTTAGAATAAAATTACACCGTCTAGTAAAGATTGTTTACACTCTATATAGAAAAAACCGAAGTGTTTATTAATAATAGTAATATTTATATGAAATGGTATTTAATTCATAATTTTTGAGAAAAGCTGTCGAATACCTACGTGGGATAATTTTCCTTTAAGCAAATTGCTTTTCGCTCTCTTGACGTTTGATAACCTGGTAGTAAGTATTAGTTACGCTTGAATTTATTCAGTTTCCTTCTAATAAGATGTTACTGATTCGTGAAATTTTACATTCTTCTCGCGAATTGTTTCGCTTCGTTGAGCGTCATTGCTGCGATGAAATAAGAGGGTTAAGGGACCAATGTAGGCATATTTTGACATCCCTTTTATTCGCATGTTTCCACTGCAAAGTAAATATGCCAACAAAACCCATCCTTACTTTTTTAAGTGAAAATTTTACATAATAAATTGTTTTCTTCTCTAAAACCGATGAAAAATTGATATGGGTCACTATAAAGAAAAATATTTACAACATTTGTACAAACAGGTACAATATTGTGATAAGCTAAAGGAAGTTCACGACACAGAATTCATATGATAACGCTGACACTGATTAAATGAACAAAATTTCCATCATAAAAAAATTAAGGACAGCATTTTTTAGTGTTAGAATTAAGACAATAGAAATGAATGAAATTTCCACTTAAAGTGGCAAGTTCAGACCTACAATATCTGAGATGAAAATATTTAACGATTTCTCCTGTAGTAATGTCAACTTAATGGATGCTAAAATACTTAAAAACAGTCGTAAAAGCGCTAAAATGTCTTACTTAAGTTAAGACGAAAATAAAGTTAACGATATTGAAGGGAATGTAGATAATATGGAAAATTTAAAAAAAAAATTCTGTAGAAACAGCAGTAAATCGGCGATACTTAGTGGCAAATATTGTTAGATAATTAATTGTTTTGAGCAAATAAATTAACAGAAAATTAATTTTCATTCTTTTTGCTTTGCTCTATAAAATGAAAATCAGCATATTAAATTATCTGCCTAACTGTAGTACCTATATCAAGGGATATCCCGAAAGTAACTATTTATTTTTGTAATCCTTCTTACAAGACTCAGATCTATCATAAGATCGTCAGTCCTAAGACTGCTTGGACACGCATCCTGAGCTAATTCTAATCTTTTCCGCTGCGCCCATCGTTCATGTTTCGCACCCGTATAGCACCGCGCTTCAAACGTAGACCTTTAACAATCTTTTTCGAATTTATAAATTAACGTTCGATATTTCTTTTTGTTGTTCTTTTTTTATGAGCAAGTAAAGGCCTTTTACAATTATATTTGAGTTGCAAGAATAAGTATAAATAAAATTTCCTATACTTTTAGCTAATTGTAAATACAATTAATATTACAAAAATAAATGTGAATATACATGCTTTTGGTACACTCTTCTACTTGAGTTAGAAGCTAGAAAGCTCTTTTTGTCAGATTTAAAAACCAACCGACGAGAGTTTCAGTCAACTTAGGGCTAAAAGTCATAATTGACGTAGAAGTCACAAACGTATGATTAAACAACCCTCTTTTTTACGGTTTATTTTGCCTTACTCATTAGGCCTAGTTAGAGAGAGCTTTTTTCCTGTCCTAATTTTGCATTTTTCGAGGATGTGTCGTTGAATGGTTACATATAGAACAAACTGTTAAAATAAATTAGTTGCAAACGCTAGATAAGGGTATATTTACCTTTTCTTTCACCACCTACAAACCTACATCTAGGGTATTTTGTGGACAAATGCTATCGATATCTCGAAGAAATATACCAATAGCATAATTAGGATTCGGATTACGAAAATAAGACATTAAAAGACGAGCAAATTGGGGGATAAAGATAACCCATTCTATGAATTCAGGCCCCGGGAACGTTTTATAATGATTTATATGCCATGTAAAAATAGATTAAGGGACCTCTGCAGGATTAGTCATAATAAGGGTTGCATCTGATGAAGAGAATAATAAGGTATTCATTTAGTCTTATAGAAACACTATTTTTTGATATTCAAAATAGATAATACATTTTATTGTTTTGTAGCTCATAGAGCAGGATTTATTTCGTACGTTTTATGTTTCATTGTTAGTGTTTATGGTAAATTTAAAATTGATTTAGGCTTTCACAGCTGTTGTCTGAAGAAAAAATATATTTCGTGGTTTGCAGAAAACGTGGAACACCTGAAATATCAAAAAGATGGTAAAACTGGGTTTCCGGATTCTAGCATCTTCTTCATGATGAAATCCCCATGACGGATCATGGTGACGTCAAAACTGTTCGACGTTTCGACTCCTTTCGTATCACAGGGGACTGAACCAGTTCAGCACTTGAATTGGAGATCCTGCATGGACAACATACAGTTCCTGCTGAAAGGAAACGAAACGTCGAACACTTTTGACGCCACAGTAATGCAGTTTTACCCTCTAGGTGATTTGTCACGAAACTGCTTTTTGTTGTAGCTGAGACCGAAATCTTTCTGCTTCTAGCATGTCTCTTCAAGTCTGAGGAGGTCCTACTAACATATCTCACCTATTTCTTATTGATTTGCATAACGTTCTCTGCTTTACTAAGATATACTCTAGCAAAACTAGAGGACGGAGGTCCAGGTCTGGACCGTGGAAGGTCAAAATCTGGACCAACAAAAATGTTTTTAAAATAAGTTATTCAAATTATTGAAAATATATTTGCCTGTAGATAACAAAGTATGTTTGATTTTGAGCGTCACTCTTATCATTTTTTGGAGGAAGGATTGTTTTTCCTGGAGTTCGAAACAAATTTTCAAAAATATCCGGACCCCACCCAAAATTACTCACCAACCCCTGTTCTAGCACATAAATGTGTTATAATCACGGGGATCCATGACTGGTCTATTCTAAATTTGACCAAGCTTTTGGATACAACCTGAAATACACTGCAAGATTAAATTTTAAACCAAGTCAACCTAAATGTAATTATGACCACAATTTGTTAATAAATAATTACGTTACGGTAAATTTAAGTTGTTTTGGTACGAAATTGAATCTTAGAGTGTACGCGTTTCAGTGTCTGCGTAGTATAGACGGGTAATTCCGTGGAGCTTTTTACTCAAATGAGTGAATGGTATGAAAACGTTACATACTAATTGTTCACATTGCTCTCTTTCTTAATACGAATACCTAGATATCTCTTCATTGGAAACACTAGAATTCCGCAAATTAATTAAATTCTATTACCGCGTGCCATCTGTGCATAGCAAACACACAGCGAAACCGTGCACGTACCTCTCACTATTCAGTGATATTCAAATATGCAGGAGAAACTGCCTTAGCGCTTTACATATACCGAGTAAAAAGAATACTACTTAAATGCAAAAATGTTACGAAATATTTCACTGATATTCAATTGATAACAAATAGTCACTAATTAAATATTACATCTTACATTAATTAATGCTTTCGGTTGGAAGGATATAAAGAAATTTGTTTTGTCAATAGTCCGCAGTATCCTAAGTACCTAATAATAAATATGTTGTCATCAAAATTTTAAAATTAATACGACTGATTCCTCGGAGACTTAATTTAATAATTACTTCGACGTATTCAAAACTAACAGCATTTATATAGTAAGTAATCTACTTAGACGATATGTAGGTAATAACCTCTAATAAAATTAATTTTCTATAAAGACCTTCTAAAAAAAGATCAAATTTTACTGATTATCTATGCACACTGCATATACAAGTATATTTCACGAAAACTCCTGAGTCACTGACTCATTAACGCTTTGTCTTAATCCTTGGATCTATCTAAGCACAGCTGAAACTTTGTACATAGGTTTCCTTTGTGGTGTATACAAGAAATAAAGAAGATATTTCAAAATTCGCCAGTGGTAAAGTCTGTATGGACCATAAACTTTTGCCTTAATGCTCTTTGATTTAATTAACAAAGCAATTATTTCGTTATTTTAAAAAATTCATCCCCTGAATGGGTGAAAAAGTAATTACTTATAACGTTTGTACGGAACATACTTTATTTGATCGCACATTAATAGAATTAAACAAACACGTATTTTAGCAATTTACAAAAATTAACTCTTAACGGACAAAATGGAGACAAGACTTGCAATTAAAACTCTGTAGGGAATTATATAATTCGGGTATTAATTGTTTTTATTTTTACATTTCTAAAATAAATAATTGCATCATTTGTCATCCCTATGAGTTGAATAATGTACAATCAAGATGGTTCATCATTAAAGGGTCAGAACCTCTGTACCTTCTCAACTCACCCTATATCGATCGCTTCCTATGACGCACCGGGTGTCTGTTTATTTCATCCCTTCAAATATGTCAGGGTAACTTTTAAGGCCAAATTTTACCGACTACCTACATCCATAAAAGCGTTTAGAAGACAAAAATATAATAATGCATACGTAGATATCGAAATTAGTAATTGTTGGTAGAGTAACTATTCTTCTGGAGGAACAGGAACAAGTAAAGTATTTGCTCTGTGGCTACATACTATTCCTTACCCTTCACGGGTTTTACAATGTAATATACACAATTGAAATTCAGTTTTATAAAGTTCATACTTATACGAAATTAACTACATGCAATAATTTTTCTTGAACTTCAAGATCCTGTTGCGTTTCCGTATGAAATTACCTCTGGGAGAATAATCTTTCTTGTCTGAATAACGTATGAAAAGACGTAGGAAATAAGCTTTCAGAAAATTCTTGAATGTCATTAAATAAAATTCAATAAAATTCCCAATATGGCGTGATACTCGTTTAAGCCGAGGCATCTTCTTCGGCTGTATATTATATTTATAAAATTTATAATTGATTCTAAAAAATAAATTATGACAAAAACATTATATATAGATACATATAAGACATAACTGATAAAATTATGGTGGAAGCGACAGGTAGTAATTGCAATATGTACCTACTTATTAGAGTGCAGCGGATGTGCTTTAGTGGATGCTGATGAGGATGAAAACCTTAGTGAGCTTGCGGATGCGGATCATTAAAATGCTGGATTTGCGGATGCGGATGCGAATAAGGATATGGATATGGATACGGATATTTTGTACTATTTTAACAAACATAGCTGAATTTTTAGCACAACAAATATGCGCTACATATTCTCATCAGAATTTGCGAGTCTGGATGAGGATGCGGATGCGGATTTTCAATAATTTAACTTTGCGGATGCGAATGAAAGTACGGATGGTAAAATTCCTGCGGATCATCAACAGTTGCAGATATGCATTACAACCTTACTACTTATATTAAAACATTAATAAGCAATTGCTTTTGATGATGGAGAGGAGCAATAATAATTGATTTAAGTGTTACCTAATGTAAGAACCAATTTTCTTCTTCAATATAGATATATATTTGTACGTAGGATATGTATGTATAGTTACCTATTAAATGTTCATTTAATGTTTACTGCATTTCGAATTTAACTGCCGATAGGGTTCAAGAATTCGCTATAAAATGCAACATAAACTCTTGACGATCAAATTCGTTCATAAAACTATACGCGACAGATAAAAGACCTTCTTAAGCACGTTAACTTCGAAAAACCATATCCATTTTTAACACTAATCGGAAGATGTGAGAGAAATAAAAGTGTATTTTACTGCGTTAAGCATTAAAACTTAAAAGCTATAGAAGAGCATTTCATTCAGATATTGATACAGATACATGTAAGATTCTGCAGGTTCTTGAACTTCCACATTTCTAAATCCTGATAAGAAATGATTAAGGGGATCTGCCGACAGATTCGAAACGAGTACTGAAGATTTCCAATAATTCTGAACACCTTCGATGTGTACTAATGTTATAATTCCGTTTATTCTTATTAATGTTTATAATTTATAAGGATTATTGATGCCATCATCTTTCAAACAGCACTTAACATCATCATAAGGTCGTCAGTCCTAAGACTCGTTGTACACGTACCTCCACTCTTTCCTATGCTGAGCTAAACTTCGCATTTCCCTAAAACTAGAACAACCCACATCCTTAACTATTTGCGAACAGTAATCTAATCTAGGTCTACATCTACCCCTTTTAACTTCCGTTTTTGCGTCTAATATGTATCTGACTAGACCTTCATGCCTGAGAAGGTGTCCTACCATTCTCCTATCTCACCTATTTCTTATTGACTTCCATAGAGTCCTCTGTTCTTCTATTCTTTTTAGTATGTCTTCATTTCTAACCTTCTCTATCCACAGTATTCTCATCAAGCTCTTGTAACACCACATTTGAAACGTGCCTACTGTCCATGTTTCGCACAATTTTTTCGAATTTTTAAATGAATCGTTCGCGAGCATAGAAGTGACTTCTTTTTATTGAAGGCGACTCGACCCTGCGATATCCTTTACTTTATGTCCCTACTACCTAATTCTATACAAAATTATAAGGATTTTTCATCATTATCTAAAACCAACAACCTCAAGAGAATATCCAACCCCATCCAAATCAATCCCTACTACTTAAAAAATTGCGTTACAGCAAAAATCCTATACCACATGTTCGGTTCCAGTAATACTTAAAGCATTTGAAACAAAATCATTTTTTCAATTCTGTTTAAATTATTCGAGTAGTTACAAATTTGTTTAAAACTCTTCTGAATTATTCGATAACTCGAATATTTAATTCGCAAGGATTTCTTTAAAACTGTTGAACGTTCACACACCCCAGAAGACTTTACTGAACCAACCGCTCTGTATTTCCAATAAGATGCCATCGTCCGTCGCGACGCTGACGACGGCCGTAGGCGCTTAATGTTCGTCAGTTCGCGTGCGCATAGTCGACTCGATCAGAGACGCACTGTTTTCCGGCATCGTGCTCGCACTATCGTAGTAAGCCGGGTGCCGTAGCAGGGGCGTAGAGTTTTGATCTCAGCTTCCGCGTTTTCCATTCGCCGGTTCAATTATTCAGAAGCGACGCTCGGCGTCTCTTTACGCGACGTCCAACGATGATGGTTGCCTGTCTTGGGTACTAATTGTGGTTTTCGTAAATCGGACCGGTTTATAGTGTATTTAGTACGTACGTACGCCTGTGTTTGTATGCAAGCACGTGAATTGTAATAAAACGAGAACGACTACTAATCTTAGGAGGGTGGAAGTGCGGAAGGGGTGAGAGTGCATTGTACCGCGAGGGTGTTTTGTTGACGTCGAAGTAGACTGAGTCAAGTCGATAATGGTGTAAATGGACTCTTGTGGTGGTTTTACTGGCAAACATATTAAACTACTTTTCTTCCTTTGTTACGGGAAATTTTTTTACGTTGTGTGACTCGGTAAGATACACCTACGTATATCGGTTTCTTGGACCCATTCTAAAACTAATATCATGTGCCCATTTTATTTATATTTTAAGTTACTAAGATGTCTGATGCTGTCCTGATTCGGGTTTAAAGGCCGTCGTCGGTTTTTTCTCTGATGCTGAATGAGAACAGTCAGGATCTCTGAAGAAGCTCGTCACTCGGGCTAGCGAAACGTTAAGAAGCAACTCCAACAAACGACGGATTTTAGACCCGAATCAGGGCAGCATCAGTCCATCTACTAGTCGCGAAATCCTTTACCAGTTTGTCGTACTGAAACTACCCTTACATAAATTAAAAATTGGTACAACTTCAATAAATTTTCTTATTAAAAGATTATTTGAATATACGTATTTATTGTTGATGTACTTAAAGATTATTTGAGTGCAACATCAGCTATTTCTTATTCTATTGAAGGTTAATGAAAAGGTTTGTAAAGACAGTCATAGTGTTAAAACCATCGAGAGAATATTTGGGGCTTGAAATGGCAAACTACTATATTCGTTAGGAATAACTTTTTTTACGTATTGATGACAATTAGAACTTCCGAATGTTTAGGCCTGCTCCCCTCGACGATCCTACCCCGATCTCGAAACATGATTTATATTATACGCGTTGTAAAGAAAACAATCATTGATGTTCCCTTTTCCAAATTTCAAATTTAATGTTAAAATTTATTTTATAGTCCATAAATTGATTTAACGAATGAAACTGCATTTCCTGTGCTTTTGTAATGCACTGTAACCTGTGGCTTTTTGAACATTAAGTTCTATTATTGGAATTGTTTCTCAACTCGAAGCACATTCCGAATAAACCATCAGCATATATTGATTGAGAGCTATCTAATATGAGCGACTTAATTACCAATTAATGATGACGAAGTGGATTGTCCCTAACAAATCTCCTACTGTATGTACATTTGGATTAATAAACACAGAGAGGCTCTAGATGGTAATTAAAATACCAACATTCAGCAACCAACTTGTATCTAATACATCATTCTACATACACATATGTTTTACAACGACATTTTCCATATGTTCGTTAGACATAATGGAATTTGATGCAAAACGAATCAAGCTATGCACATTTTCCAAAGCACTTTGGTTACTAAATGATACACAGACTTATCTTATGTGGTGACAGTTTCCATAAGAAAGTGCCTCTTTTATTATCACTTTCTTTATGACTACAAACGTCAAATAAAGATAAATAACAGAAACGCCTTTTAATAAAAGCCAATGGCCTATGAATTCCAACCGCGTTAATTTTGATGGGTTCAATTAAGTTTATCTCTGACGACCTTTGCCGAAAACAAAAGCTGTTCACACGTGTGTCATCATACCAAACAGACTGTTTAAACAATAATAAAAAATAAAAGCAAACAAATCGTCAATTTGAGCTTAAATTTTGTAAGCGAACCAAGTCACCGACACAGGGAGAAAGCTGTTAATAGTAACTAGGGAACTATATTTAACTATTGCCAGACACGCAAGCACAAGCAGCTATTAAATTCACGTTTTAGAATTACCGAGATCACGTCATTCACCATACGAACAAGTAATTAATCTGTTGTTAAATTGTCACAATACGTACAACAACTTTGAGTATCAGAACTAACAAACTTTGTTTTGAAATAAAGATGATGATGGTCAATAGTCAATCATCAATTATTAAATTGACGCATTTTTAGATATATAAAATAAACAGAATTTTAATATTAGAATTTTATGAATATGAAAAATGCTGTTCTCCACTTTCTATCAATCATAGGGCACATCGGACCTTTTATTTTAAAAATCTGTAATTTCAAAAATTTCCAAGAGTTTCTTTTCCATTCCACGCCGTCCCTTTAATAAAGGTCCCCGTAATTCAACAAAATGTTCCAGTAACTCCAGATCTGTCACACAAGATACTATAAATGTGAATTTTAGCATGCAGTTTGACTCACATAAAACTACCTTGCTTCTGTCAAATGTTACAAATGTTTAAAACAAGTTCGACTTCACTATAGTGACATTAAAGTTCACAAACCTCAATTCATCTTTTCCTTGCACACAACCTGTCTGCCATTCTGAACGAAGCATTTTGTTAATTTTGGCTTTCTAATTGTAAATAAGTGCGTGCAGTTTATTTGATTTAGTTAGAGTCTATCGTTTATCTTTAAATAAATCTATTTATTTGCCTTTAGCATATAATTTGGACTGGTTGTGCCAAAAATACCAGACGTTTGAAAAGGTATTCAAATTATTTTGTTCTGGGAATATTTTTTAATCAACATTTTTGACAAAAATATATGTACTAATTTATACAAAATTTAAATCCCTAATCTACTCCACTCTGTAGAAATCATCAAGAGTCCGGTACCCATTCCGAATATTCATCCCGATCATCAAGAGACCCTAACGAACACGTCTCTTCGCTCAAGCTTTTAATGTACTCATCTATAATTACAGTAAAAGGATTAACGTACACCTTGAAAAGGTTTCTGTCCACCCATTCCATCGTATAAAGTTCTCTTTCCGTTAAATAGTCGATCATTTGGGTACCATTGTTCACTTTTCCGCTTAATGATACACTAGGATCTCCGACATACCTTTTGTCGGTGAAAGAGTTGGAAGAAAACGATTCTTCATATTCTAAATCATCGTAATCCTCAACTGTTTGGACACAATCGATCTGATTATTTTTACTCATCGGCCTTATTTCCGGAAAATCTCGATAAAGTTCGAAATAGTTTCCTTTCCGTCCTTTCTTTGAATTTAAGATGTGATGATTAATGTGATAATGCAGTTTTAAGGATTCCTGGTCGTCTTGAGGAAACTCATCTCTCTGTAAAATCCTCGTAACGGAGATGACCGTCTCAGAAGTAGGATCGTTACCTGTTGTCCTCATACAATTTACGGTTTGCATTGATTTGGTTTTGAAAGATACCGGAGATGTGACGGTGCCTACGTTTACGGATACCTTCTGAGAGTCCACGTACTGATTTAATAATGATAGTGAAGGATTCTGCCCGGTAGATTTAAGAATTTTGGTTGTAATTATATCTCTGGTGGGCTTGAGGAGGTCCTCGTTTAATATACTGGAGGATATACAGTGTAACTCATTTTCTGACATTTCCGTTGATACATTTCGTACCATTTTGGGCGATGGTAAATGCGAATTGGACGGACTTTGACCGATGCTTACGAAATTCTTCGAGGGTAGAATGCAAGGATTTTGCCCATTATCGACCATTTTAGGTCGTTCCTTAATTTCAGGCAAAATTTCACCCAGTTGATCCTGTTTATTAGTAGTACGTTGTGAAGGATTCCCTCTTCTGGGTTTTCCCTGGGCTTCGGCACTTTGTTTCCAAATTTTCAAATATTGCTCTAACACTCTCATTTCTTCTACCGACCTAAACGGGGTGAGTTTTTTCATATCCGCCATAACTTCATCCCCGGACGCACTAGAAATTTGATTCATACCTCCAGTGATGCTGCATGACATCGCCTTTCGGACACGTCTTTGTCGCTCTTCGGACAGAAAATGTTCGTAGTATTGCTCATAGCGGAATTCATTTTGATTGAGAGTATCCGATGCATGATTAGACGTCGACTCCGTTGTTGATGTCGATGGGATTTGATTGGCGCGTACAATTTCTAAAAAATTTTTGGGAACGTCAAATGAAGTAGTAACTGAAGATTTGAAATTCGCAGCCCTGTGATGAATAAGAACTGAGTAATCCTCTACCACTTTCGATTCGTTTCCCAATGTGGGAGGAATAGTTGGATCGTCGTTTTCAATCGTGGGAGATGTTTCTTCTTCGGCATAGTAGACAACTTCGTCGTATTTGATGGCCCTTTTTTTATTAGTTCCTTCACAAGCAGGAGATTGAAATTTAATAAAGCTGGACTGACGAGGATTCATACTTTCAGAGACAACTTTCCGAGGTGCATGGAAATCCTTGTTTTGGATTGTTTTGTTTACACTGTTTTTTAACCTGTTACATTTAATAACGACGCGTTTAATGCCGGTCTGGATAGATTCTTTGTGACCTCCACCTTGATAGTACGCCGTTGCTCTTCGTTTGTATTGTTCACCTTTTCTCGTTCTAAATTGACGAATGCCATGATTTTCTTTCTTCACATATTCTACAGCCCATCCGCTTCCTGGTTGAATGGAGTTTTTTTCCAAATACGTATACAACTCTGAGTCGCTCGATTTAATTGTTAAATCCAATTCGCTAGCATCCAGTTGACAATTTAAACCGTTCTTTCGAAGCCAAAAACCCGTCCGAATGTTCTTATTGATCAATTTTGCATTTGGAAGACCTTTCTTTGAACAAACTGAAGTATCAAACTTGCTCACTTTGCATAAGGATTCGTTCGAAAATCTTAATGCCGAAGCTGAACAGTCTGCACTGTAGTCCCTTCGAGGTTGTCGGAAAACTCCAGTTCTTCGTTCCATCTGTCTCCTTGAATGCAAAAATTTTTAGGTAGAATCCGAAAATTGCGCGACATTTGATTTTGACTGTAACTTTTTTAGTAGGTTAGAACGGATTTTGACAGCTAATGTCTGCTCTTGGAAACTATTTTACTATTTTGGGTATTACATTTTCTAATATTATTACATCATAGGTATTTATGAATCCTTTAGAAAGCTTTCATTTATAGTTATCGACAAAAAGGTGTTTTTATATTTAATTCTGGGAATTATAATAGCAACTTCTTCTTTGCGAAAACAATTTCAATAACAATTACCTACAAAGATTTTTATGCAAGATTTGTACTTAGCTGTTTTAAATAAAAAAGCACAAACCGTTAGGACAGTCATTCTTTTATATCATCAGTTGACGCGCAGTTTTAAGAACGAGGACGTCCTCATTAATCACTCTATTTTTAATTTTAGAGCATTTTATTTTTGCGAATATTTACAACACCGCTCTGCTATTAGAACAGCGACGACTAAAATAAATGTAGCACTGTCGACGGTTCTTAAAAAAAAGGATCAATTTGCAAATATATAAATTGCACCGCTGTGGTAGGAATAAGGACAGCACGAATTTAACTTCCAGACCAATGAATAACTAGTCCCAATCGTGAATGGTGTTATTTAAAATAATTATTAACTAGGTGTAAAAATATTTATGAAGAACAGGATACAAGAGAATGCAGCTTATAAATGTCAAAATAGTTAAAATTGAAGACTAAAAAGGACACATATATATAGGATGTGGAAAATTAAAATTTAAATTACAAAACAGTAAATTATTGAAATGAACATTGTCTAACGAAACACTTTTAATCTTGGATTGTAGCGCCTCTATTTCAATCACTAAAAAATTCGAATGACAAACAAATCATTACAATCGGAAACTAGAATTAGCCTTACCAACCTATCTGCATCCGCATAATCAAACGTATTTTTTTCACTACACCTATAAAGATAAGTTTAGAAGTTTGCGTGTCATGTAGTTTTTTATTAATCATATAACTAGGTGTCAGTGTAGGTGTTTCTAGATAATAAGTATTTCGGTTTCAGTTTGCGACAAACCGTATCAATATCTGTTTGTATAGAAACCGCAATTGGGAAATATATTAATTATTGATTTAAACAAATATTATTTACTTCCATAATAAAATACTTGTAATATTGCGAATTGAGTAGAAATATGTAGGTAAGTAGTCTATCTTCGTAATTTTCTCTATTATTTATTGACCCCTTCTAGCTAATAATTAGTGGAAGTAAAGAGTTAAGATTAAAAATTACCTATTTGATTTAATTTTCTTTTTTTATTTGTGCAGGGTGTTTTTATTATTCTTAGAGAAGTTTGTAACCGAATAATTTGGGAAACTTTAAGCAGTAAGTGTTACAAAAAAACTAACAAATAGAAAATTGGAATATCAGGGGAATACCCCTATCCCTCTACTTATTTCTGTAATAATCTCAGGTAGGTGTCATAACTCGAAATTTATTCTAATAACTATTTCAATTTTTATTTATTCTGCTATATTATAAGTTGGTCCAATGTCTTTTACAACTCCTCAAAGTTTTAAAATATACATTTAAATTGAATGTTTAAGTTTCTGTTCAAACAAGCTTTACTAATGCTTTTTGGGGAGCTATTTTAAGGGGCGACATAATTCCTTTAAAGAGAACTAACCCCTAAATAAAACATTAAAAAAACAAAGAAGAAAACCACGGCGTTGGTCATTAATTTAAATTTAGAAATCCATCAATAGTTCTTTTAAGTAAGTTTGAAATAGGTTCTGAATGACGTCCATTAGCAACCCTTCCGACAAAAAAGCCCATTGTCACCACAAGAAGCGAGCGCGTTAAGTTGGGTAAAAGATTTTCAGTTTGTCGCTAAGTGTCTAACAGTTCTTTTATCTGTGATAAGCGCATCTCGTTTGTTTCTTTATCGATTAATCAATGTTCGAGCTGGAATTCTGCCAAATTACACAGCAGCAGCCCAGTAGCAAACTCTGCTGAATGTGCATCATACAAACATGTGCGCAAGTGGCCTGAAACTCACTCCGATTTATTGACACCAAGGGAAAAGTAGACGGAAAGTGTATATGGGATCAATTGATATTTAATGTCAATTGATTTTATGTTATATCCCCTTTTTAAATTTAACTGGACGGCCGGTAAATTGGTAGATAATTTTATTCAAGCACATCATATATTTATACAGAATAGTTTATCANATTCGAACGCGATGTTGTTTGATGACGATCCAGGAATAATGTCGGAGGTTGAAACAAGTTCAACTGGTTTCAGAAGAGGAGGAAAACAAAGAAGTTCACTCCCCGTGGTACGGACGCCAAGTAAAACTTTGGAGCGACCATTAGGTACCGATAATACCTACATTGTTTAATTCCAAGTTTCAAACTTTTAATTCGTCTTTGTTTGTGATGTATAAGCTTGCCTCACACACCCGCCGCTTACATTACTCTTAGATACAAAGTTTAAACCCTAATTGATCACTTCCAACAAAACTACTTCTAAGAAGTAACTTACACAAACTTGGCAAAATAGATTAGCAACACCATTGTGGTGGTGGCGGCTGTTGACTATAAGTCATATTTTCTGATTTTCTTTTTTATTATTAAAGTATATCTTGTGAATTTCGAAACAGCTTTACTATTATTATTTTTATTATTATGACTGATGAAACAATTTTCAAAGTTTATAGAATTTTTCCGAAGTTTTTGTGATAAAGCGTGTTATTCATATCGGTGTGATGGTAGGTGCTTTACGTTTACAGGTCTAGTTTTCTTACAATATCGAAACGAAACAAAAAGAGCCCTTCTTCCTAACGAAATTACATCAATAGATACAGTCAAAGCTCTGTTTGTACGGTCATTCCCGAAGCAACTCAGTATGGAATATTTAGACTCACCTTTAGTCAAAATCTACATACACGATTCCTCCAAGGACATGTTTTATGAACTCGAAGACGTAAGGTAACAAATAGAGTCTCTAATTTTTATAAATAAAAGTCTTAAAAAAATATTTTGGTCTTCCGAAGGTCTCATCTACGTGAAATACGAGATCGATCTGTACTTCGACTTTTCGAATCTACGGACGTTTCTGGGGGTTCATATATAAAAAGCTCAAAACAAATAACCGAAACGTCGGAAACTTGTTAATAGATCAGATTATTTACCCGAACAATACGGATTTATTTTAATAAATTTTAGAGAAACATCTTTGTTATTAATTTAAAATTGCACTTTGTTTTTTCTGTCCTACCTTTATTCCTTAAATTTTCATTTATTTCGTCTTTTTTAATAGAAACAATTGTTGTTTTATTCAGTGCAGTAGAAACTGCAATTATTTCCCGTTTTTGGCAGCCACATTCGAACAATTTCTTTCCCTTGATATACACATCTGTATTTCTACATCAAAGTTTTTACAATGCAGGATTCTCGTGACCCACATTTCTATCCATTCATTCATTTGAACGTTAGGTCAGTCGTAAAACCTCCTTTAAAATACATTAGCTCAGTTTGTGCTTCTACATGTACATATACACATACACTTAGGCATTAACTTTTTTAAAAAATGTGCCGCGGCGCACACCCCATCGCCAGCTCAACTGCAATATAAAATAGCAGATCACATCGCAGCTGTTATTTATACTGCCTGTAAGCGCCATTTGTCACAAACGAAAGGATATTCATCGAAAACAACATCATAATTGTAAACTAACCAGACACAAAAACTGAAAAAACCTAAATTATAAGTGGACACATCTACATTAATTGCTAGTTATTTTAAGGGAGTCATGCGTATAAAATATAATAAAGGATTTCCATGAATCCTTTCAAATTAGTATTTAATTATTTTTAAAAATTTGCCCGTCTAGGGCAATAATTTAAAAAATATTTGATATTAATTGATTAATTAGGTTATCAGAATGTAAGAGTTATGTAAGTCTCTTCCTATTTCAGTTAGTCCATCATAGGATTTTTCAGGAATTGACCATCAGGGAAAAAAATACAAGTACTACATAAACGTTGAACGTTTTTTAATGGCAGCAAGTACATTAGCCGGTATTCTATTAAAATTGCATACAGCGTGCTGATGAGGTCTGGAGAGATCGAATTCGCGAGTCTTGTCTGACGGTGTCGACAGATCATTGCTCAATAATTTACGAAATTTATTTTAGAAAAAACAGTTATTCCGTCTTTAGTCTTTTACCACTACCTCCGAAGCTCTAAATGTGTACTGAAAGTGCCGTATCTTTCCCAAAACATTACTTAGAAACAAGAGTCCATCCTATGTAGGGCAATAAGGATTATTTATGAGCATGAAATAACAGCCCATGTTTCGCTCTTAGTCATGAAACTTATCCAGGATAGATAGTATAATAATTAATTAAAAACACCACTTTACGAATAAAAAACTGTATAAATTAGACAATACATACCATTAATAACTAAACATTAAATAGCTTCATGTAAATTACAACTTGTAAGCCTACCCTAAATAAGCCTCGTAAGTGAGACAGAAAAGTTGGTTGCAGTTTCACATTAATATATAAACCTTTTATACTCTATACTCTACATTACAAAGATAGAAGAGTGATACTTAGTTTGTATAAAGAGCAACAAGCAGTTATAGAGCTAGGGATGCAACGTAGAGAAGTAAATATTAGGAAGGGAGTCAGACAGGGATGCCCACTGTCACCGCTACTTTTTAATCCATCAACATCATTAAAGACAGTACAACTGTAGGGATAGAAGTGCAAGGACAAAAGATTAGTATGCTTAGATTTGCAGATGATATAGCAGTATTAGCATCTAGCAAGGAGGACCTAGAGATAGCTTTAAATAAAATGGAAGCGGTCCTGACAGATCAGTACTCTATGAAAATAAATAAAAGTAAAACTAAAATACTGATATGCAAGGGAAGAAAAAGTAGGGAAAGAGCGAATATAAAGATAGGAGACGAAAAATTAGAAGAAGTGGCTGATTTTAGATACCTAGGAAGTCAGATAAGTCAGGATGGAAGGAGTAGTAGGGATATAAAGCAGAGGATAGCGCAGGGTCGTGTCGCCTTTAATAAAAAGAAGTCACTTCTATGCTCGCGAACGGTTAATTTAGAAATTGGAAAAAGGTTGTTAAAGGTGTATGTTTGGAGCACGGCATTGTACGGGTGCGAAACATGGATATTGGGCGCGGAGGAAAAGAAAAGGTTCGAAATGTGGTGTTATAGGCGGATGATGAGGATATCGTGGGTAGAAAAGGTTAGAAATGAAGAGGTATTGGAAAGAATAGGAGAACAGAGGACTCTATGGAAGTCAATAAAAAATAGGTGACATAGGTTGGTAGGACACCTTCTCAGGCATGAAGGTCTAGTCAAAGACATATTAGAGGCAGAAACAGGAGTTAGGAGGGGTAGAGGTAGACCTAGATTAGATTACTGTTCACAAATAGTTAAGGATGTGGGCTGTTCTAGTTTTAGGGAAATGCGAAGTTTAGCTCAGGATAGGAAAGAGTGGAGGTACGTGTCCAACCAGTCTTAGGACTGACGACCTTATGATGATGACTCTATATTATTCCCCAAAGTTTCTCATTCTTACCAATACAATTAATTTTTCTATTGCATGTTACTTTTCATAAAGATTACGTCAAAAGAGGCAACATAATTAAAAGCTTCTTCGAATGAGAAATAATAAAAAGAGAAAAAAGAAAACGTTTCATATTTTTGGACAGAACAAATAATAACCGAGTTTTCCGTGTCAGTGCTCATTTCCACTCGACCCCGGTGCTAATTGATTTATCAATCAGCGAACGGGCGGTAGCATTTCGACGCAAACTTATAAAGGTAACCAACACATGAGTTAGATTATGTTTGCTTTTCCCTCTGTCGCCAACCGACATAACAAGCGGTTGTCAACTCTTGCCTGCTAGACACGAACTAACTGGGACCTTCCGTCCGTTTTTGGGCTTTACCTTGTCATAATGGTGAATCAAAACTAGGTAGTCTATTATACTGTCACAAAAAAGCGAATTTATATGTTTATTTTGACGTATAACTGCTCCATCAACAACGAATTATATATATTTGGAAATTACTTTAATCTAATACCTATTGAAAGCAGATTATATAATTTAGAATGACTTGTTAACAATTTAACTATAGTTAATTAATAACCTAATAGTATAATAATAAATAATCTTAGCCTGCCTTATTAGATAATTGCAGAACGTAGAGATAATAGGGAATTATCACAGAGTAATTATTATTAATTCCGCTATTTAAACTGAGTAGAAGAATATGCTATCAAATTTCGAAAATTTAGTAAAAAAATTCAACTGTTTTATTGTCTTTATGTTTTGAATTTATGTTAATTTCTTACTAATTTCACTGAATAATCAGTATTTTCAATTCACTAGTCTAGTTACTATTCACTGATTTGCAGTTCTATTATAACTGTAAAGATTAGTGAATATTGGTTAAAGCTTAAAAAATTTTATCAAGTACATTCAGATAGAACTTCTGTTATACTGACTTGATCGATATTTTGCAAGATTTTTATTCACATTAAGGGAAAAACTAAAGCTGATAAGAACCGACTACGTAATTTCATAAATCTTAAGGGGCCCAGTTAGTTTGCTACCACTCAACTAACGGCAACCCGATCTTCCTATAGCTTACAGTTGGCTGCGTAGATGACGATAGTAACGAAAGCTCAGGGACAATGAACAAACATCAATTAGATTGTAGCAGACGATGGGGATGAACAATAAATGTTAACGCTTCCGAAGTTTACTAACAGAGTTCATTTTCGAGCTAGCATTACCTATTTGTAAACAGGTACTGAACGTCATTTATCAAGATCAATCTTTTCTAATATCGTTTTATCATTAGTTATGTTAAAATATTCCAGCCATTATTATAATTTATTCTTGTTGAGAAAATCAAAAATGCTACCGAAAATATCAGAATAATAAATGAAAATGTTTCGCTTCTATTTCACGATCTATCTGCTGGAATAATTCTTATAAATTAATTTTGATTAATAAATCGATTAATTAATTTTAGTTTTTTACGACTATCGTCTGAAGAAACTGAATTTCCGGATTCTAACCGTGACTTATTGATGACTGATCATGGTGACATTAAAAGTATTCGACGTTTCGTCTCCTATCACAAGCCGCATCTAATTCTGCATCGAGAACGTGAGATTTCTCAAGATGTCCGTCATGAGTATTTCATCAATAATTCACGGTTAGAATCCGGAAATTCAGTTTTTTCATACTGATTTAGATTATTGATGTGTTGTAACCACAGTTTAATTAATTTTACGATGCTCAAATAAGCCCTGCTGGGTAAAACTATCGCAGAGACACTTAGTGCTGTGCCTCAAAGAAAATCCATTTGCATTACAGCGAAAGTACATTATGTGTCTACAACTTCAGTAGACATCTACTTAACGTATTTAAAAACCACTTACTTGTAAAATTGTTGCTGATTTCCATCTCATTGTTTTAGGAGGTCAAAGAAACGAAAACGATGTTAGCGACTTGAAAGGAGGTAGCAGCAGGAGTAGCAGGGCTGCTAGACGAGAGGATCCTCGCAGACATACATTGGGTGGTGCTGGTGACCAGAGATATCACAGCGGTATGAGCCAAGGAGGGCCACTTAGTCGAACAATGGACTTGGAGGTAATTTTTACCAACAATTTATTCGTAACTGCCATTTTCAGTTTTATGCCTGCAAGAGAAACATCAATAAATATCCAATATATTGTATTGTCTTTCGTTATTCATATAATTTATATTCTTTTTGGATTTTGGATAACGTGACCATACGTCTGATACGTTTGAAGGGAACTGCAGAACTGCAAGGGAGTTTATAACTTTTCGTAAATCTGTACCAAAGGAGTGGCACAGGTTGTTCAAAAGTTTTTGGATGCTTTGATTGGAAAATGATAAGTTACTTGTAGTAGAAATACGGAAATTATTTAATGAATTCTAAATTTACTAATTTACCTGTTGCATTTAGAAATTAGTTTTCTGCTGTTTTACTTATTAATGTTTTATACATAATATTTTGAAGATTATGGTTCTAATAATAATCAGTAAAAACCAACTCGAAAAACCCTTTAACCAGCATAAAAAATCATGTTATCTTGGTTTTTGAATTTGAAACGTATCAAGAATCTACCAATAGTTTAATCATTCCATCATCGCGGATTTTTTGGAACAGTCATCTAAGAATATTAAAAAACAATATGTAAACAAAAGACCGTACATATATGTATGTTACAGAAAAAGTTCTAACAGTAGTAACTTTTAGTCCCTGTATGATATAAGGATATGCAATGTAATGCTTATATGTATAAGTAAAGTTTCTTCGTAAATACTACAACTTTACGTATAAAAATTCACATTTAACATTATTACGGTTGTTACGATAATAAATATTTTCGTATTTTGATCAGCTTGACAAAACGATGATTTTCAGAGAATTTTATCTTACCTACAACAAATAGTCACACAATTTTAATCTCTATGAAAATTTTTAATTTATGCCAGTCGACGTCTAATAATAACTCCCACCGCATATTCCCAATACTAACAAATTCTGGATCGTTGCCACAACATCACTTATGCAACGCTTAAAATTAAATTTCCGACTTCCATTATAATTTCTGATGGACTTCGTTATTTGAACGTTGACATCACGACTATTAGGGTCGTTAATTATTCCCTACTTATTCTCATCGTTACATTACAAAGTCAGTCTTTTTTGAACTTTATGCGAGGTCGGACCTTTACTAGTAATAATAAGAAACAAAGACTCGAATTATTACTGAGTTTGTGATTCAGCAAAAACGCGAAATTTACACGAGATACAAGAAGAGATTAATAAGTAGTGTTTGTGACATAAATTAACGAAAAACATAAATTACAACGTACGGTCACAATGTAAATCAAGATTTCTACATAACTTTTGGAGCTTTTAGCCCTTCACGTTACCATAAATAATCATTAAAAATATCAAAATAATCCGATTTATTTGATATTTTGCCCCCTTGAAAGTTCTATTCATTATTAACAAAATGTTTTTCACTTTCCTTAATTTTTTAAATTTATTATTAAATGTTCTGAATTAAAAAAAAAACAAAATTAATATTAACGCGTTAGTCTGATAAAGAAATTAGCCTTTAACAAAACACAGTATATAATTAATTGTGCGAGACACATCTGTAAAATTAATTTAGTGATGCTGTTAATCATTAGCAATGAAACAAAATGGATGCTTAATGTTAAAGATTATTTTTTTAAACCTGCAAAAACCCTTAAAATAGATATACTTTTTTATTGTTCATCTGATTTTTAATAATAATTGAATAATAATTCTTATATATTAAAAGTTAGTTAAAAAACAATTTCATCACTATAAAACTGCGTGATTTTTGAAAAATGGTGTTTAATAATATTTTGCAGATGTGACTTGTACAATTGGTTACTTACTATTTTTTGTGCAAAACTGATTGCTTTAACCGAAAAAAATAAATGACCTCCTTTCCAAAAACGTGATTTTCAAAAGCTCATGCGTTCTTCTACTAAAAATAACATTTACCGGGTCGTTTCTTGGAAAAGATGGATTTATCTTGGAATAAATTCAATTCCGAATTGATCCGGTAAAAAATCCAATTCGCAGTTCAATTGCTACCAGCACTCGAGTAAATTTATTCCGACAAATTGGCAGGCACCGTCACATCTTTCTTATCACGATTTATTTATAACAATCTTAAGTTTGGCTACCATCTTAATTCATGATAAAAACAAATAAAATGTATATATAATAGTTATCGGTAGAGAATCATTTTCAAAAGACAGCTACAGTTTTCGTCAAATCACAAATAATCTATAAAATAAACTCGAAACGTTATTTATTTATAAAAGAAATGTCTTTAAAATCGATCATAACGTCGAGGTATCGTCAAAAACCTTCTGAAACCCTGTCAGAAACACAGAAAAATGTTAAAAAAGCAAAGGACTTGTCCGCCAAAAATTCTGGCAAGAATAAAAAAGATCAAAATACAGATGTCACAGCTAGTGTTAGTGAAAAAATGGAAGGCGAATTTCAGCAAACAAAATTGATTAAACTGACGGAAACCAATTTTCCAATTTCGGGAAATGTACCCCTTAGTTTCAGAATTAAATTTCTCTCCAACCAAGATCTGAGGCTTGAAAAGCATTCAAAGGTAAATCTGTCAATTAAATTATTATGCGGGCTCCCAATTGTCAAAGAAGAAGCTGATTAAATTTTAAAACTGTTGTAAATCAGATACATTAAAGATAGTAATGGTGAAAGCTATTTATATAAAATACACTTTTATACTTTTAGATACTTTTATTTTTTTTTTGTTAACTTAGCAACGTTTTATGTTTAAAAAAACTAGAAATAAACACTTCAACTTTTAATTACTTCGAGCAAAGACTGAAAAGAATAAATTATCAATTTTTAAAATTTAGTCCAAGACGCATTAAAAATAACGTGATTTATTTTTATAATAATATTGCATATTTGCCTCCAAATAATTCTATTTTATAGGAAAAGTGCGACGTTTTCAAAAACGCTCATACATGTTGTACTGTAGAATTAGATGCAAATTAAAAAACTATTTTAGAATAATACACAATAAAATATATATTTTAACAATAGTTGAAGTACCTTTTTATAAAATCAATATTATTCAAAATGATAAATATGAAATAATTTAGCATAGACAATTTCAAATATAAATAAAATAAACGAATTGAATTAATAAATCATATAATAGTCTATTATAACACGAAAAAGTATAAAAAGCACAACTGATATACCTGTGATTTAATGTCTAATTGGAAATGCAAGTTGAAACCTGTTCCAAAGAGAAATTAATGATAAAATGTATGGTATGATTTTTTAAAATAGGTATATTAATTACTATTAATTAACAATGTATTGTATTTTATTTACCTATATGTAGTAAATGATAATACATATTTTTAATCTTAATTTTCCCAAGAAAATTAGGTACGTTGAACATCTATCCTGAATTATCCTACCTTTTATATCAGCAAAGATAGTAAAAATTTATAAAACGAAGAAAATAGAAAATGTCTAGATGTTTACGTACAGTTTATTCAACGGCCTGAAAACTTTACGATCTTGACACAAACACTAGTGACCAAAAACATTTATTAAAATACATGCCTTCTACACCAGTACATAAACACTTAACATTTCTTTTAAAAGACTTTAATCAGAAACATTGACTACATTTCCACAAATTACATTTATATACAAATGTACTTACCAGTAATCATAATCCGTATTAGTCACATTTTTTTCACAAAACATACAATGAAGCAGGACGAGCAAGCTCATACGTACACACACTAATAGCTACAATTCCAGGACTGCGCAGAGATGATCATCAACGTGTGCTTATTTGTGACTCAATTTTAATTTGATAACTAGTACGACCTCTTTAAGAAAAACGTGTAACTAAAGATAAAGCATCTCTATTGGTTTGAAACTAATACGTTTGATATTATAGTTAACTGAATGGCCTGACGTCGTTGCGAAAGGCGAAAATACTCTCTATGATAGATAACAATTATAAATTGCATGTTAATTAAAATTACAATAAGAAGAAAAATTTTCTTCTGATGACATTACATTTCCTACCTTCTTTTTTCAAGAATTTAATTTTCTGTTAATGCATCTGTTAGAAATAGATAAAAATTGCCAAAATTTTCCTGCCCTTAACATTATTAGGGTAGAAAAACAGAACCGAATGGATATATCTATGTATCTAAACTGCGTTTCGTTCTTTTTCTATAATTTACAACGGAAGATCGACAAAATCCTTTTAATTACAGGGTCAGTTATCGAGGGGTTACAACCCCCATTCGAACGCGATGTTGTTTGATGACGATCCAGGAATAATGTCGGAGGTTGAAACAAGTTCAACTGGTTTCAGAAGAGGAGGAAAACAAAGAAGTTCACTCCCCGTGGTACGGACGCCAAGTAAAACTTTGGAGCGACCATTAGGTACCGATAATACCTACATTGTTTAATTCCAAGTTTCAAACTTTTAATTCGTCTTTGTTTGTGATGTATAAGCTTGCCTCACACACCCGCCGCTTACATTACTCTTAGATACAAAGTTTAAACCCTAATTGATCACTTCCAACAAAACTACTTCTAAGAAGTAACTTACACAAACTTGGCAAAATAGATTAGCAACACCATTGTGGTGGTGGCGGCTGTTGACTATAAGTCATATTTTCTGATTTTCTTTTTTATTATTAAAGTATATCTTGTGAATTTCGAAACAGCTTTACTATTATTATTTTTATTATTATGACTGATGAAACAATTTTCAAAGTTTATAGAATTTTTCCGAAGTTTTTGTGATAAAGCGTGTTATTCATATCGGTGTGATGGTAGGTGCTTTACGTTTACAGGTCTAGTTTTCTTACAATATCGAAACGAAACAAAAAGAGCCCTTCTTCCTAACGAAATTACATCAATAGATACAGTCAAAGCTCTGTTTGTACGGTCATTCCCGAAGCAACTCAGTATGGAATATTTAGACTCACCTTTAGTCAAAATCTACATACACGATTCCTCCAAGGACATGTTTTATGAACTCGAAGACGTAAGGTAACAAATAGAGTCTCTAATTTTTATAAATAAAAGTCTTAAAAAAATATTTTGGTCTTCCGAAGGTCTCATCTACGTGAAATACGAGATGCAGAAATTTTTATGTGCACTTCGATTCTGTGAAATTTTCATCCTAACTACTTTAATTAAAAAGTTTTGTAGAATTTGAAGTGAATTTTAATGATTAATATTTTCTTTAGATATTTTTGAAATACCGCTCCGCTACAATAAATCCCAGAATTTTTAATAAACTCAAGTTTCTCTTTTAATGCTCTTTTCGAATTTGTTGAAATGTCATTTATTTATAAAAAAAATCAGGGATACGGATTTTGCGAAGTGGCAGAATTTAGGAATACAATTGGCTGTCTCTCAAGTGATTCTATAAATTAATTGATTTCTATTTTTGTCACTTTAATCTAAAATGTATAAAAGTACCTAAATCTAAACTGTTGAGGTAATTCATCCAATATATTAACAAATTTCCATCGTTTCGCTTTGTTTGTTTTGAACTATTTCGAGGTATCTGTTAAGTTAAATATTTATTTACAACATCAATATTAATTAATTCTTTTAAAAATGTTGTTTGTAATATATGTGTTATGTATTGGGCTTTTTACAAAAATATGTGCTAATAAAGTACCTAAACAGAAAAAAGAAAAGATTTGAATTTGATACCTACACAGAGGTACCGTTGGATGCAGAAAAACTTTTTTTCATTAAACAATTTAAATGCAGATAATGAAGATTGTTGATGTTTTAAACAAATATTTAAATTATGAAACATATANTTATTAAATAATTTTCATTTATACAATACATATAAATAGACTTAAAAATAAATGGATGCATTAACATAGCAACGAGATTGACAGGCATAACAATCGCACACGACTAGCGCATACATAAAGGAAAATAATAATTTCAAAACAATTATTGTACCTACAATAAGCTTAGAAAAGTCTGCATTGGGTTTGTGCGGGCAGATAATAAGCTCCAGAGTAAAGCTTCTTAGGTACAGATCGCCACGAAAGAATTAAAGCCCTTTCGAATGGTTCTTCTTCACAACCGGAACAAACGTTCATTACTGCGGTAACTTCGGCCTCTGCCGGTTCTCTGTCATCTTCCTTCCGCTGTTGTTGCATTATTGGCACATTGTGACCAATTCCTGCCAAACCGTATTGCAAGCTTTGCTCAAATGTTAATTCAAACGTTGGAGTGTCACCAAGGTAGTCATTATCGCTAAACGACCCAACAAATAGTTGTCTTTTCTTTTTCGAATCGGAAGATTCGTTACTTTCATCGCTGTCACCATTCATTACTGTTTCTTCTGAGTTATCTCCTTGACGTTTAGTTTTTCTTTTCGACGACAATTTCATTCCGAATTCTTTGTCATCTTCTATCGACAAATTCTCAACTTCTTTGTCTTTTTTGTGTTCCCTTTTAAATAACTGATGGGTTTCAAGCTGGGTCTTGTCTATAAATTGTACACTTGCTGGGTTTGATAACCTTGAATGGAATAACTCTCCACTAAGAAGAGACGGACCAGGGGTAGGTAAAATAGGTGTGGCAGGAAGGGGTTTAACACTGTTTTGAAGCAGTTGTTGTTGCAAGAGAGATTGGGTCTGCGGTTTTTGTAACGAATTACCGGTGAGGATGAGGGGTCTAGTGTTGGAGGGAGCTGGACTGGCTTGTCTGGAAGGCTGGCTGAAGAATAATTGTGGTCCTCTACCAGGAGGTCCAGGCAAAGTATCTGGCTGTAAACGAAAACTCAGTCTAGCAAATAAGTGGAAATTTTCGTAATATAACTAAGTAGGTAATACAGAAACAGAAAAACAAATTCAGTATAAATAAATTGTAATCGTTTTAATTTTAATTTCATCTTCTTAATGTCTTCACTCCGAAGACTGGTTCGATTTTAATTGAATTGAAACTAATAAGTGTTACTTACGATTGGCAAATTGAAGGTTCAATTAGGGTACTGAATATTGCAAATGAGAATTACTTATTGTTGAAAATAATTGTAAAATACGCTGATTTGCAGAATTGTGAAACGGAATTCTAAGCATCATAAATTATTTATTTACGGTAAACAGGTTCACTCTTTTTGCATCACTAAATAGAAACTGTTGCATTTATTTTAAGGTGAAAACGGTTGGCGTAATCTGGTAATCACCAGCTACACTAGGTGAAAATAACAATTTTTAAATAGGCACTTAAATTAATATAAATTTCGTAAAAATAAAAATTTAATTCTGAAATATAGTTAATAAATAAAAAAAACCGACACTTACGTGTGGGAAGAAAGGGTTGTGTACAAAATTCCAAGTAACCCAATGTTGCGGTACTTTGCCAGGTAAGTTGCTGCTAGCAATTTCGAAAGCGGCTTCTGGATTGAGCTGACCGCCTATTAAGAGAGGGTGAGGGGGAAGTGTCGATCTGGGTGATGTAAGAGGTAATGGTGTTGTAGTAATTAAATTGCCATCGTGATCGTAAAGTTGACCGTGATGATGTTTGTGGTCTCTATGAGCTTTACCAGCTGTCAAGGCAACTTTATACAGTTGAAGCATTGTTATTTCCCCAAGCATTCCCCCTGCGCCTAAAATAGGGATAAATTAATTTATTTCTTTTGGTTCAGTAATAGTAAACTTTTATTATGCAACGGAAGCTGCGCGCGTACGACTAACGAAGATTTGTGGCTACGACATAAAGAGCTAGTTCGCATCCCGTTCAGAAGGATAAAAATGACAAACAATTTTATTTCTTTTTTTGGACTTGAACATTTTTTATGTCATTTTGTTTCTCCAAAATTCCTCCTGGTCTTTGAAAGGAAAATGAGTTATAATAAAAAAGAGAAAAACTTTTCAAACAACCGTTCGTTTAGCAAATCATTTCTAAAACTTTTTTCAATTTCTTTTCTTTGTTTTTCTTTTATTACAGCTAAACTTTCCAACAAACTATGAGTTTACAAAACGATTAATGTAAAATGATGGTTGTAGAGCGCTTCGTCGCAAGTTTTCCCTTCGGTATTTCTCCGTTCTTTTTTTTCCGATATTTCTCATCGGGTGAGTTAATGACCGCTGTTCTATTACTGAAACATCCCCGATCGAAGCCCTTACAGCGTCTTCGGAGAAACGTTTAGAAAGTCGAGCTTTTATTTATTGTTTTTGCGAGTTTTTTCTACCTTTGGGAGCATAATCTCCTTCGATAAATCCTCCACCGTATTGTGTTTGTTCTTGGCCGGTGATCGCTATTCCTCCAGATGGTATTTTGTGATCCACTAACTAAAGAGAAAATAGAAGTAAGATAAGAAAATTAACGCTGTAAATTAAGGCTGTTTTTCATTAAAATTGTGTGAAACGATCCGATAACAATCAATTAAAATAAATGGCAATTCGATTATTAATTATCAGCTATTAATATTGATATAGTTACAAACTGTATAAAAAACTGTAACTTAACCTAATTTATGTCAGTCAAGTGAATAATATCAAATGTCAATCATCAATTATTATTTGTTTAAAAGGAATACTAATTCATGCATTCTTATATCGTCTTTTATGTCAATAAAATAGGTTTTGAGATATTGATATTAATCTAAAGATTGTTGTAACTCATCAAGAAATAAATAATCATTTATAATTTTGTTAAATGTGAATGAACAAAGATTACCTCTTGTTAATAACATTCAAAAATTCTAGTGGTATTGTAACACTTAACAGATCTTAATACAAAATTTCTTTAACGAAGAATTATACCACAATAAGGAAGAAACTACCTTTACCTACCTTCCTGAAATAAATTTCAAATATAAGAGCTGAATCTGTGGTTGAAAGAGAAACCAGTGAAAGTTGTGATAAAAGTGCAAGTGAAATACACATATTTGTCTTTAATTACCTGCACATCATATTTAGATCCAGCAGAAGTAAATTAAATAGCAAGTGAAGTGAAGATTATGGTAACAAGTTTTTCTTTGTATAATATTTAAATTATCTATGCAAAAGTTGAACTAATAACAAAACAGTCACAATATTAAGTAATTGTTTATATGCTCAATTAAATCATATAAATCCTAAACCTTCCTTGAAAAAATTAAAAAGATGGTCGAAGTAGATTGAAAATATATAAACAAAAATCGTCTTAACTACACTTAACTGTAATGCTCAACGAAAGCATTTTTCAAAACGTTTGAGTATAAAGCAGTTAATTCTGAAGTTGATAATACAATTTTCTCATCTAAAAATTACAAATTCCTTATAAGAATATAGTACAACTACGCGAAGAAATGGGTAACACATCAAGACCCAGTTCCGTTTCCATTTTGCGAATTACACCAGCAGTTATTGCGCCAGACAAAATGGATTTACCTATATTTTTTGTTTTGTTCTAGCGTGTGCTTAATTCCACTAATGCAGTGTCCTACTTTAGTGGAAGATAAAAGCAAGGATTCCATGAAAACTGTGCTGTAGAAAAGCAAACAATACGTTCTGTGTTTAATACTGTTAACGTTTTTTAGGCTGTTTGTTTATGCATTATATGTCCAAGTCATTAAATTAAAAACCGACGCCGAATTCGTTAGATTCAGTCGAGCGCCGTTTTTGTGTGACAATTGAGATAGATTCCTTCACATTAATCCTTAAACAACCGATTTCATTTTAACTGTAGGAATTATACACAACTTTGCATTACAATATACATTACAGCTAAAAGTTTAACAGACCATAGGAAAATATTGGTAGAGTTAATGATTATTGTGACGCGTACAACATACGGGGTTTTACTCCCCTACAATAACTGAACGACTTGACAGACAGCGACTAATCTTTGAGTACTAAGATATATCCTATATCATCGTTTGTTGGATGTACTGTTACTGGGACTAGTATAAAATTACGACAATTTGTATAGATAAACTTCTTATGTTCATTTAGTCCATCAACTTGATCACTGTAAATTCCGTAAGCAAAATAAATAATAAAAAGTAAAAGTAAAAGACAAGATACACTTAAATACTGGAAAAAAAGGTAAAAAGGAGAAAAGGCCAATAGCAAAAAAGTGAAAGAGGAGGAATTACCTTTTGGAAATTATCTATCAATAAAAAGAAAATAAATAATAATTTTGATAAAAGCAATTCCTTAAAAATTTCTTAATTAGAACTTCACAGGTCACCACTGTACACAAAATTCGTCCGAACTACCGCTACAGACATCTAAAGCTAATCGACTTATGGAACGAATTATCCTTCGCGTTTTCCATGGTCAGTTAAAATTTTACCAGTTAATGCAAGAAAATCAAATAGAGTAAATGTCTCTAGCTGGAGATGACACCCTAAGTGTCGAAACACATCAGTGGCGTACGTTATACTAATAGGACGAACGCTAAAATTTATTGAAATCACCATGAATACTTAATGTTCAACATTGCTAACGATCAGTTATAATTAGAACCATAATATAATTAGATATGTGTGTATATAATATATCGACCCAGATTAGTGACCGACTGCATAATAATAGGTACTGCTACCCGTAATGACAATCGCTGTCTACTATTTTATTATCAATACTCGATATAATTATAAAATAGCGAAGGTCAAACGAAGTTTTTGAAAAGGAATACTTTTAACAATTCGCATGTCCTATTTGTTTGTAAACATTTGCAGAATACATTCTCATTTATAACCTTGTAACCGCTAGAATAATTACATCAATATGTTTCTGCCTACCTAGTTAATCCCATACAATATTGTACGAGCACCTCAAGCTTCACAGTGTTGTTTTAGTTTATTAATACAACCATCATATTTCAATTACCTAAAGGATGTTAGTTTTTCCGCACAAAAAGCAGGTACGTAAATGAATAACGGAATGAGCACTGACCTAGTAATAAATAATGTTAAAATTCTGATGAATATAATAATGCGTAAGGACAATGTTATGTCCCTTTTGCTATAAAATTAATATTTACTCATGAGCCACCACTGGAAACAGGTGGTCACATATCCTACATCAGCTTATAAAGTTAGTGTTATAAGTAACTAAAGTTATAAATAACTAAATGTAAGGCAACTATAACTTCCCTAGACAAAAATTTTCAGTCTCTCTCCAGTCTCTCAGAGTCTTTAAGAGTCGTCCAGCGTCTCTGAGAGCGTCTCTCACAGTCTCTCAGTTATTGCCTAGGTGTTTTTATGGATCTCTCACAGTTTCTGTATGAGAGACTCAAACGATAAAATTGTTAATTCAGAGATTCGAGTCTCTCACAGAGAGACTGAATGAATAAAACTGAAAAATTGAGAGACTCGAGTCTCTCGTAGAAAGACGGGGTCTCTGAAATATCTTGAACTTAGAAAATTGTAACCAGACTTAGACTTATCGAGACACCACTTATTGAGAGATTCGAATCTCTCGTTCAGAGATTCGAGTCTCTCGTTCAGATTCTGGATACGAAATGAGGATCTCCTTATGAGCGATTTGAGTCTCGTTTAGAGACGCTAAACAGCTTTTTCGACAGTCTCTCTCAGCGACACCAGAGAGACTCGATGAGAGACGGAGACTCGAGTCGCGCTTTCAGAGACTCTGAGACACTGAACATTTTTATCTCGGGTTATAGTTTGATTACTCCTGTCAAAGACTTAGAGCTTCTTCAATCTTAATTCAATTTTATGGTCAATTGACGCGGCTCAGTAGACCAGGTGACTTTTTATTGGACTTATCTCCTATTCAAATATTTAACGCAAAAAGGCTCAAGCACAAATTGCACCAAGAGCTACAAAGTATTTGTCTTTTATTTACCCTATTAAGGAAGCCTCGTCCAACTCTTTCGGCATTTACCCAAATTTGCCATTCGCCTGTTCGTCCGTTCCAACTCTGACAGGAATGGTACCATCTGTTCATTCTTAAAGGATAATTAAGACGATAGAGTGTGTGTCCATGAACTGATAAACTATAGTAACTCGATCTTTCGGTATTTGATACCCAAGCAAGTATGGCACGTGGTTGATTTTCAACTGTAAAATAAAATTTGACAATAAAATGGTACCACTAAAAGCTCCGTATGTGTAGTTATCAATCATCATCATCATAAGGTCGTCAGTCCTAAGACTGGTTGGACACGCACCTCCACTCCTTCCTATCCTATCGCATTTCCCTAAAACTAGAACATCCCATATCCTTAACTATTTGCGAACAGTAATCTAATCTAGGTCTACCTCTGCTTCTCTTAACTCCTGTTTCTGCCTCTAATATGTTATAGAGGCCTCTGTTCTATTCTTTCTAATACCTCTTCTTTTCTAACCTTCTATATCTACGGTATCTTCATCATTCGCCGACAACACCACATTTCGAACGTTTATAACCATTTCTTTTCCGCCGCGCTCACGGGTTCATGTTTCGCACCTGTACAGCGCCACGCTCCAAAATACACATTTAACAATCTTTCTCTATTTTCTAAATAATTTATAGTATAGAAGTAAATCAAGCCACAAATTATTCATAATAAGGAAATGACCAACCCCTTCAGCCTCTTCTTAAAAATTTGTGCCTTAGTCCTTTAATGGTTTTTAGTGAAATCTATAACTCTATAGGTTTTTAGTAACTATCAAAATGAATAATCGTGAAATAGATTATTTTTGTTTTAAATTCGTAAAACAAACAAACTTAAAAAAAATATTTATAACAATAACAATTCAGTGTGTTAGACGGTCAGTCGAGATCGTAAGGACCCTGATGTCCTGCGCGATGGAGGTCGCGGTGTAAACCCAAATACGTTGGTATTAGGTTTATTTTCAGCATCGTGAATCCATGAAGTAATATTTTAAAACTAAGTTAGTGTGTTATACATGGCGAATAGTGAGGATAATTGGTCAACTAATTTATGCTTTCTTTTTCGCTGTCTATTAATTTCAAGTTTACTGTCAAGGTAAAAAACAGTTCCGCTAGCAAAGTCGTATCAAGCAGGTATTAGCGTTTATAAAAAAGTGAAATCGAATGTCAGGTTCAAACCATTGAAATACTTTTTCATTTCTATTACATTAACTTTTTGTTACATAAATACATAAATATTGTCTTTATGGTTTTATATAAATAACTATATTTTGCATATTTTTTCGAAGCGATGATGGGTGTATTGCAAATGCATACAGTGAATAATTTTATTGCAAACGTCTTATATTCAAAAAAAAAAAAAATGAAAATACAATAACGTACTTACAGTATCACAACGACAGGATAGAAGAATAGAAATGGTTTTGGTTTAAAAACAAGCATTTACTAAAAGTTTCCTGTTAATATACTTGGTTTAACAGCAAAATACAATTTGTTTTCTTCTTAACGTTTCCACCCCACTAAACAGTGATTACGCCGTCACAGCCTTATTAAATCCAGATTAAACTGATTTGATTAATTTATAGGTATTTTCAAATTTTATTCCTGGATAAATTAAATATTTGAAAATTAACAATAAAGTATCTATCACCTACTAACTAGTGTTAAATATAAATTGCTTTTGAACATCCGATTTTTATTATAATGCATGATAAGATTCTGTATGGATAATGAAGGTTCATCTTTGATTAAGACAAACAGATGATCACGGGAACTAAAAAATTTTCAAAATATGCAAAATACCGTGAATAATTCTCTGTATACTTCTTTCGCTGTCCGTTTCATGTAAAACATAAACATTGGTCGACCTCAAAGCATCTCAACCATTTTGCAATACTGTATATGCTAAAAATTAATATTGAATTTCATTTTTTGATTTGTAATATGAATTATTTTTCGTCTAAGAATTTGGTGGTCATCTTCTTTAGAATTGTTAATTAACTATTTAATTTCTATCATGTACAACAATTTAAACGCAAAGTTTATTTTTTGTGACTGTTTATGTACACCACGAAAGCAATAAAAAGATTAATTTATTCAATAATTACTGTTACTTGCCTATGTACAAATTTTTAAATCATTGTAATTATTTAAATTAATTAATTAATTCTAGTTAATTTAGCATGTTCGATTATGTTTAATTACAATGAAGTAATAACTGGAAACTGGCACTTGCAGTTACGTGCTAATGTAATAAGAATAACTTGAAAAAAGTGAAAATGTAATGTTTGGGTATAAGTAAGTATAAGCGTATGTTTACATGAATAAACGTAAAAGTTAAACTGCTGTTGAAATGAAAAGTTTGCACCTACTTTTACGTTAGTGAGAGTTAATTTTAAATCATATCGGTATATTAATACGTGAACGAATGTCAAAGTTTGTCTAGATTTTTAAGGTATAAAAGGAGAGGAATGAAAAATCATTTGAAAGGAAAATAGAACGCATTTGAATACGTATGTAATCATTTTCGGTAAGAAGCCATACGAAAGTACCATATGGTGTTTTTCTTTACGATAGCTGTAGAAAATAATGGAAAATTCTGAAGAACGTTGTAACTAAAGCTCTTTACAACGTTTTAAACCAAGTGAACAACGTCATTTGAGAAAATTGTTTATATTCAAATCAGTTGACAAGTGCGTGACTGATTGTTACTTTCATACATCACTAACAACGTAATGAAACGAATGTTTCTGATCTACATTTAAATTTCTTTCTATTCTAACCTGATTTTATGAATGCATCAAGTGCGGTCATTTATACTTTCAGTCATTTGAAAGTAATAGACTGTCTGCAGAACGTTCCTTATTTGTAAGCGAAAGATGATCTTATTCCTGAGGTGACCTTAATTTTTAATTTATTTACTTCCTGTTTGCACTTGTACCTCCAAACTTATTTTTCTCCTCAATAGGTACCTGAGTTGTTCGCTTGAACGAGATTAACCTCCTGAGCAGTGAAAGTGAATTTCATCGAAAGGACATTTTAGACGCTCCTTAAACTCGCCGTTAGTGAATTTCGAACTTTGTCCAATAAAGATTTATAAGGTTGATAAATCACAATAAGCACGGTTGTTTAATTAAGGAGATTGTGCAATTACACACCCCAATAAATTTAATACCGGAAAGGGAGAACGATAAATCTAAGAATTAATTGCTCGACGAGTATTATCTATCTAATTGCAAGATTGTTTGTTACGAAAAATTGAAACATACTCCCGGAAACACATTGAAATAATAAATATATAGATATTACACATAATAAGCAATTTGGTAAAGAAGCAAGCTGAGATCAGATAACTGTTCACAAATAGTTAAGGATGTGGGAAGTTCTAGTTTTAGTTTACAAATGCAAAGATTAAAAAAAATGCGAAGTGGTCTGTATTCTGTCGAAACTACCAGACGCGGATCGCGATTTCGATCTTTTTGGATCTCATCAGCTCGTCGGAGGCAGCTCCGACAGAACACAGACCAACTTTTACCTGCTGTCTTAACAGAGCGTTTTAGAAAATACTACAAATGGCGCAGTAAACGCCATCTGTAGCACGATGCTACATTTTAGGATTACGTATGCTCCAATAAGGTCCACTTATGTGGATATCTACTTGCTGAAAACGAATCCCGGCGTAGCCAACCTCAACGTGATAGGCACGTTAGCTTAATCGAATAATATAATTCGAAGTGGTCTGTAATGTCTGTAATGCAAAGATTATCTTAGGATAGGAAGGAATGGAGGTGCGTGTCCAACCAGTTTTAGGACTGACGACCTTATGATGATGAAAATGTTTGGTACACATATCAAAATCAAAATAGAAGCAGAAAAAAGTCTATTCAAAAGCACCTGCAACACGTAAAAAAATACCTTGGATTTAGGGTAAGGTTGGGTAAATCGTACCATAATCTAAATCGTACCACCGTTACTTTTCATATTTAGGATGCATATTGTGCTATCTTGTGTTCAAACTTAAAACCTATTATTCAATACAAATTAATGTAGATGTCATGTTTTTTGCAATGACGGTTGTATTTACGAATATGGTGGATAATGAAAAAGGCAGTTTACGGGTGTAATATTTCCTTGTCGTGTCTAAGGCTTTATTTAATACTAGGTAAGTACAACACGATGTATTTTAGTATGCACTGATTTAATAGCAATTTATTGTCAACCACACACTAAAAGAAGATTAAAATATGCTGTACAAATGTTTTGTTCTAACTAAGAAAACAAAACGTAGAAGTCCGATAAATCGTACCGACAAACGTTGTTAAATCGTACCGGTACGATTTACCGGCCTAATACTTGTGTTTATGTGTTTTTATATTAAATTAGAATTGAAAACATTTCTTGTAGGGCCCAATGGTCTGTTATTTAATATTAAACTCATTAATACCGGTTGTCTTAAAAATAGCACATATCGCATTTGATTTATCAGACTGTTGTTGTACATAGGTATAATATAAAACTGTAGTGGCAAACAAAAGGAAGTACCATCATTTGCGTTCACTAAACAAAGTAGCCAACGAAAAAAACATGCATTACGGCCGGCTAACAGTATTGGACAAGGATTGGCACAACATCTTATAAAATTAGAAGTTTCTGTGTTTAGAAGCTTCTCTGTTTTGGATAACACCTAACATATGTTCGTCGCCTGACATTTCAAGTTGCTGAAAAGATATATTCCACATACTTTCAACAGAGAAACAGGACTAGGTCGGAAAAATTGGTTTTACAATTTTATGAAACGGCATCCCTTTTTGTCTTTGAGACTACCAGAGAAAGTATCTATTGCTAGATCTATTCGGGATTCAATAAGCAAAGCGTCTCGACCAAAAACAATTCAAATAGAACTAAACAGTAAAGATTGGTATTGCCTAGTATGCGAAAATACTGCTATTGAGGATATAGTGCAGTGCCAAAATTGCAAGCTGTGGGTCCATGAAAGCTGTGCAGGTTCTGGGAAATCTTTAAAAAAATATATTTATGTTAATTGCAAATAAATATTTAGTTTCTTCCATAAAACAAGTTTTAGGTACGATTTGGAGACATAGAGGTACGATTTACCGAATAAGTTTGCCAAATCGTACTGCTCGAAGGGTTTAAGTTTTATTAAGTTTTATATATGTTGTAAGTATTATATTTAGGTTTTCTTTTGCCTATAAGCAAAATAAACTTCTTTTTACTCAAAAATGCTTTTACTAACACTTAATGTAACAAATTAAAATTTAAATCCATGAATTACTTAAAAATGGTACGATTTAGCCTACCTTACCCTATTTAAAGTGAGAACCTTTTTTCAAATAATGAATGAATCTGTCCAACAAAAGCAGCAGGGATTTATATTACCTTTGCACAAGTAAAAATATTATGTTCAGGCTTAATCCAAACAATTTACAAACACAAAATATTAAAATCCCAGAAGAAAAAATTCAAAAAAATAAAATAAAAGATAGGATGGTAGGACATCTTCAACATAATCATCATCATAAAGTCGTCAGTCCTAAGACTAGCTGGTCACGCACTTCCACTCTTTCCTTTCCTGAGCTAATCTTTACATTTCTTTAAAACCAGGCATTGACATACTTAAAGCAGAAGCATGAATAAAGAGAACCAGAAAATGATCTAGATTGGATAACTGTCCGCAGATAGTTAAGGATGTCGGATATTGTAGTTTTCCGCAAACATTGGCTGAGCTTTTGGATAGGAAGGAGTAAAATGTGTCCAACTAGCCCTAGACCGATTACCTTGTGATGATGTTTAGTATTTCTTATAATTATAGGTTTTATATTAATTTAAATATAATAATGTATACTTATTTTTTTTATTAATTTAAGAATTTCAATATTCACTGTGGATTTATACAGTACAATTCACTTTCGAAATATGCTCATAACCAGCAAAGATAAATTAGATAACAAGTGAAGTGAAGATTATATTAGTAAGTTCTTGTTCCTATAGCTAACAGTAACTATTTTCCGCACTACTTAATGTAGTACAACTTGAATAGAATCAGTCACGTGAAAAGGTACATTAAATAGGTATATTTGGTTGCTGCCATTAGGTAAATAAATATCTTAATATTAAAATACTACAAATGGCGCGGTAAACGCCATCTGTAGTACGATGCTACATATGAGGATTACGTACGCTCCAACAATGTCCATTTAAGTATATGGATATTTACTTGCTGAAACGAATCCCGGCGTACTTTACTTCAACGTGTTAGGCACGTTTTTTTTTATTAAATAACTTAATAGATAAATAGTAGTCTTACCTGCATATGAAAATACGGGATGATCGTTACTGTGATTATAAAATTTAGACCAATAACAAAGTGTAAATTCCTTTAATTCTGGAATGCCGATTTTGTATTGGATATATTGAAAATAAAGGTCCTGAGTAAAACCGACTTTGTGCAGTTCACACTGATCACTCGCGATAGATTTGTCCAGGGCCGGCTGTTTATACTGTTGAGCGATTAAACGACTGTATGAAGGTGGCTCGGTGGCGGACGAAACGCCGCTGTGAGTATGGCGATAGACGTCGGCAGGCAGCACAGGCTGCCAGTCGCTCACACAAAAACAAAAAGGTGCCAAAAGGAATAAAATCAATAACTGCTTCATTATGATTTTCTCTTATAATCAGTTTTATGGAGGACGTTGCGAGGGGAAGTCCTTACATCAAGACATTCTGAAATAAAGGATTCATTTGAAATTGGAATCATTTATATTATCGTTGAAAATAAATTAATAATAAAATCATTAAATACGATAATTGTTTATTATTCAACGAATGTTTCCGAATGGCGTATTATTCGAGTCATTTGAAAAGCAAAAATGTGGTAAAATAATTGTCAATAAGTTTCAAATATATTTTCTGCAATCAGTGAACGGTGTCGTATCGTAACTGATGGAAAAGAAATTAAAAAAGGAAATAGTGAAACTTACACAACAGTTTTACTTCAATTTTACAATTTTGTTAACGATTGCTTGATTGTACAACTAGGTATATCTATCTAGTGCAGCACAGATTCCTTCTGTAAACTATTCTTAAGCAGATACTTAATGATTTTGAATATTCATTTGAATAATAATTTTTTTGTAACAATATCTTTTCATCTCATAACATTAATATTTACAATATTAGCAGTGCTTATTTTTAATACTAAATCGTCGATTTACAGTAGTAGAATTTATGATAGTAATAAACACCTGTATGTATTGCAAAATTGCTATAAATATTTGACCAACTTTCTAGTAAATGTCGAAAAAAGACACCAGCTCATTAAATTTGAAACCACAATCACAACCTCGTTTTTCTATTATATATTTCATATATTTCACAATAATAGCTGCTCCTACGAAATTTATATTTCGATTATTTTGATCATTTTACAATCAGCTGTTAATAAAATTACTTTTATCAATAATCAATGACCCCAAATGCCTTAACCCCGTCTTTAAATCAAACCATTCATTACCTCCAATCGTTGGTTTATCAAGAAAAATTGAATCAAATTGAATATCTCCACTTAATAATTTAAAACCAGAAGAAAGGGGTATTTATAATTAAAATTCATTTCGTCTAGTATTAATAAATTAACTTGGTAAAGAAGATTTAATTAAAAACTGCTTTCACTGGTACTATTATATTTACACCTTTAGCAGTTTCCTTTTCAATTTTCATAGAATTCAACTGAACGTACATCAGAGATTTAGAAGTTCAGACTTTCTTCGAACAACAGCAGGTATTAATGAAATTAAATTACTATTTACTAATGTAAGCAGAAGGAAAAGTCTAGGTTACGCTAGTAAAAGACGTAGATTAACAACTACATGATTATTCAAAATCATGGGTTTTACGTATAAATTATATGTCTGCAAAATAGCAACCATTTTTCTAAGCCCATATGGGTATTTGTATGCTATTGAAACACAAATTACCATTAAAAGAACTTTTAAGTGACTGTCTGTGGACTTATTTTATACGATTCAGTCAAAAAATTTAATAAATCGAAAAATACTTGAAACAAACTTTAAAAAAACAAACAGAAAGCCGCCATCATTTCTACCACTTTGACAACAAAGCACAAAAGAAGCATAACTCATCGTAACCTTGCATTGAACCTTGAATCGCGCATAGCTATGAAAATTGAAAAGTTACCTCTTACTTCCTGCAACGTTCATTTAAATTTCTACAGAGAAAACTCATAAAATGAACATTGTAAGATGCAACTAAGTGAAAACATGTGTAAATTGACATCTACGTTCATATAATAGAAGGTAAGAAAATACGCGGAAGTAACAGAAGTTACTCCAAAGTCATGTACATAACATATACAGAAATTAAAGAAGATCACCTTGTGAAAGTGCTCTGCAATAAAAAAAAAATAATTAGTTCTATTGGCAATTAGTTGAGACATTCTCATATTCATATTTGCAAGTTACCTTTCACTTGCTTAAATGCGTTTTAAACTTGAGAGTGAAAATTTAGAACACTACTGTGTAACTGCAAAGGAACTGTGAGGAAAGATTGAATTAATTTTCATGTTTTAACGGTAATAGTATTACGTGTTAGTTATTATTTAGTAATAATCAGTTATTGACTTTATAAGTATCTGTTCATATTTACTATACGACATAGGCAAAATTTACCTACAGGTGATAAATTCTTTACTATTTACGATTACAGTCACAAATCTATACTTGAATTATCATCATCATCATAAGGTCTTCATTCGTATGACTGGCTGGACACGCATCACCACTCTTTCCTATCCTGCGCTAACCTTCGCATTTCCCTAAAGCTAGAGCAACCCATATCCTAATCTAATCTAGATCTACCTCTACCCCACCTAACTTCCGTTTCTGCCTCTAATATCTCTGACCAGACCTTCATGCCTGAGAAGGTGTTCTATCGATCTATCTCGCCTATTTCTTATTGAGTCCTCTGTTCTCTTACTGTTTCTAATATCTCTTCATTTCTAACCTGCTCTTTCCACAGTATCCTCATCATTCGCCTATAACACCACATTTCGAACGCTTCTAACATTTTCTTTTCCGCCGCGCCCACTGTCCATGTACAGCGGCGTGCTCTAAACATATACCTCTAACAACCCTTTTCGAATTTCTAAATTAACCATTCGCGGGCATAAAAGTGACTTCTTTTTATTGAAGGCGACTCAACCCTGCGCTATCCTCTGCTTTAAATTCCTGCTACACCTTCCTTCCTGACTTATCTGACTTCCCAGATCGGTCACATCTTTTAATTTTTCGTCTCCTATCTTTATATTCACTTTTTCCCTACTTTTCCTTTCCTTACATACCAATATTTTTGTTTTACTTTTATTTATTTTCATACAGTACTGTTTTGTCAATACTGCTTCCATTTTATTTAACCTATCTCTAACTCCTCCTTGCTAGATGCTAATATTGCAAATCATCTGCAAATCTAAGCATACCAATCTTTTGCCCCTGTATATCTATCCCTACAGTTAATGATGGTGATCGCGTCTTCGATGTATAGATTAAAAAGTAGCGGTGACAGTGTGCATCCCTGTCTGACTCCCTTCCTAATATTTATTTCTCTACGTTGCAGCCCCATAAATATAACTGCCTGTTGCTCATTGAGTTATAACGTATTTATAATTGAAATTAATAATATAACTTTATGAACTTTAATGATGTATTAATTATATTTAGATGTCCGCCACATATTAGGCGGCATAAATAAAAGCAGAACTTCTTATGGGAAAATTCTTGCATGGTAAAACGTTCAAATAGTAATTTCGTATTTATTCTGAAAGGTCGAATTCCTGCATCGAAATGGCAATTAAAGTACTTATTAAACAATTTGTCTAATCTCAAAAACAAAGTTATTTGTTATATGAACAAGGTTCTGGCACCAATTAAACCATTCAAATTTGCTCGATTTGTTCCAATTCATGGTTGAACAATTTGAATGCTATACTAAAACATATGTAGGTTTGTATGCGTACTATAAAACCCAAAAGGCAGGTCAGTGTTTAAAAGAAAAAACCTATTCAACGTAATTAAAACATACAGTCAAGCAAAAAGAAGCCGAAAGAGAAATGACCACAAGTTATACGTAGGTATTAGGATGTGTATACCTAATTAGTTCCGTTCTTATACATAATATATAAGTAGCTAAGATGAATGAATTTAAATTTTAATTGCGGAATGTAGGTAGATAAATTAAGAACTGATTTTATTAAAGATCCAATGATATTCCCGGCGTATCCCTGGTCGTCCTGATCTAATATACAGATGGATCTATCGACACTGATTTCTGCGAGTGTTAGTTATACAAAAATGAATGCTTATTTTTTTCTTTACTTTATTTTAATCAGAAACCTTCCTTAGGGTCTAGATATCAACTCACTAAACTTCATCGTAATCGGAATAAGGCTTTAGATTTAGGTAACGTACACTCGACAAAGAAATAAACAAACATTCATTTATATATGTGTGTATGCTGAATATGAGAATATGTCTTCCAATTTTCATCAAGCCTTATTTCTGAATATCAAATTCAAAGGGTATTTTTCATATTGAAGACGACAGAATATAAGCCTGATTTGTTTACGTCTCTCAAAAAGCAATATGGCAGCCTTTAATGTGTGCTCGAGTTAATAATTCTACTTATAACTCATTGTACAAGCATGCAAAAAAAAATTAATAGGAGCGACCTTATTTTTCTCTTTTCCATTTTCACATAGTCTCATTTCCAATATTCACACCAAATGCAACCATTTATATGAACGTATAGTTTATGTTTTAGTTAATCTGAAATATCTTAATCAATTGTTCAAAAATGAAAGCATTTTTAGTTTAATGGAATTATAACGGACAATTTTCGTAAGAAATAAGTCAGTAACTAATTATGTTTAAACGTATAATAATTAATCTTTGCTTATCAAAACCGATCCTGCAGAAAGTAACATAAATAGATATAAGAGTTGCAGTATATTTGATCACTCTGGTTTATGTTTCTTTTCCATTTTGTTCTATTTTTACTGTACACTATTCATTGTGAAATTAAATATCTCCCTTTCATTAATTTAATGCCATTGCAGTTTTATTTTCCGAGGACATTATGTAAGTCGTATCTTTCAAGTGTTACATGGGCCAATTATTTAATCACATAAAAAAGAAATTTTGCAATTTAATAAAAGGAATTTCGAAGCGTTCGACGTGCATTAGTAAATTACATCAGTTTCGCTGGCAGGTTGATAATTTCGGACGAATTAAGAAATCGTTTTAAACTGGATCGTAGATTGGTTTCAATAAAACTAAAACGCCTCAATTGTTTAAAAAAATTGTCGAAAATTCAATATTTCATTACATACCTAATTGCCCTATAGGTACCTTTATGAAGTGTCCCAATATAATAATATAATAGAACATGTATCAGTTCTTTTAGCTCAATTAATTCCATGGTTGGATAGATCTGATATTATTCTTGGTTGAATGGTTGTTACAATGTTTATTATTTTAATATTTGCCCATATATGTATGTACTCACGCAATACATTCGTAAGAGTACACTCTCTATGTACGTATGCATTTCTTTTGCATGGTACAAATCATGTAACTTTAAAGAAGCAGAAATGTTTGATGCTCGAACACTTCCATCATTTAAATACAAAAGCTCTTATCACAAATAGAAATACAATTAGTAATCAATAACGTACGCAACAAAAATGGTGCGGATTTTTAAGGATTAGTATGACAGTAATAAGAATTACATAGGTACTTTTAATAAAATAGAACTAGAAAGAAAGTAGAAACTCTTAGATGGGATTGCTGTTAAATTAATACTGAAAGATATTTTTTTAGAAGAGGAAGATGACCCAGAATCTCGGGATGGGGGTTGAATAACAATATACTCATTGATTAGAAATGAAAACCCAAAAAAAAAGAAAGTGAGTAAACAACCAGTATCAACTTGAAAACGTCCTGCAGGTTACACAAACGTAGATACTACTAACTACCCTAAAAACGTTGTTGTGCAATTCATAACTTCCTTGAAATTTTCCAGTTTATATAATGAATGCTCTCTGTTGGTTTGTAACAGTGAATTTTCCCCATATGAATGAGAGACTGATAAATAATCATTCAAACAACTTGGAAAATGTTATTAGGATTTATGAATTGGATTCTGGCATACCAAATTACGACAATTAGAAAACAATTTTGTGTTTTAAATCACTCGAAAGAATCTTATTGATTACAGATCACTAAAAGCAATGAATCCCAAAAAAAAGCAATAGCAACGTAGCTGTTAATTAATACTATTATCTCATTAAAAAAAAACACTTTTCATAGTTCTTAATGTTCAAACCCTAGTTATTTAAATAAGAACCGAATAACATGAAAAACAACAATAGCCAAGTAAAGTACAAAAGTGATAGGAGATTGTGCTTACCGACTTGACTCACAATGACTTGATTTCATTACTTAATAGTAATAAATAAAAAATAATTCAAAGCACCTGCTAATTATTTGTTCCATTATATATATTAACCTTGCTAATTCCAAGATGAAACTGTACAATTCTTTTTAATTAGAGGGGCAAGGACTTTTATGTTTCATTACCTGAGAAAATCATGGCACTTATAAAGTTGTGAACGAGATCACATTCAGTGATAAACAAAAGAAACATTATTACATAACACTTATATCTGTTCTATATAATTAGGTTGGTTGTACATAAAAATAATACATAATATATTTCAAATAAGAAAAATTTTGCAAAATACTGTTTTGGAGTTCAGAGTTTAGCTTATCTTGTATCTTGATCTGTCACTGTGGATATACCTAAGCATATAACTTAAATATATATATATTGTAAGTACTATATGAATTAATAACAGTCAAGCAATGTTAAAATTCCAAAGTTAATATAGAAGAAGTAAAAAGTGTATCAATTTGATCAGTAGAAGAGAAAAAGAATCAGAGATGTTGTCAGTTACTCAGCTGTAACGTGTTTACGTGTGTACAGAATATTTTTTGACAAAAATGTGTTTCCTTAGCCCTACGCATGTTTAATCACGTTATCTTTTAAATAATAATTAAGAGAGAACCGCGGGAAAATTTACCTTTCGGAGATTGCGTTCACCTGTTTCCTAACTTCTGAAGAAAACGCACGATATCGCCACCTTACGAATTCTAAACAGTCTTTTGTAATCACTATCCCGTTTGAAAACTTAACTTTACGTTATACTTTTGCAACAACAATCGTTCACCACCTCACGCGTTTCCTCAAAGGAACTGGACTGAACGGGACCTTTCGAGTGACCACTTTCTTAAAGAAGGCTCTCCACACCGCGGTCCGGCACCGAGGAATTAAGACACAATCTGACAATAGTCGTGGACGATGGATGGTGGAAATAGCCGCCAGCGAGTTCATGTTACTCCAGGTGCTACAATGGCAAGAACAGTGGGGAATACTTTCTCTTAACCCGACACAACGCGATTGTAAAACTTCTACAATTTGCGGAAAGTGATTGAAGTGCGTGTTAAGCAAATCGAAACCAAAATCTTTGCTGCATTTTCCATGGATCGCGACAGAAACTTTCTTGTGTTCGAAAATGACAAGATATAAAATAATCTTTTACACAATTTACTACTCATAATTTATGTCTGTCCAATGGTCAATAAAGAAAAAATCTAGATCTAGATCTATTTAGTCAAATTGTATCATTTTTAAATCCATCCAACTTTGGTAAAAAGGTTGTATTACTAAACACTTTTTGCAACGACTAGTAACACAACATATTTAGTTCTAGAACAGGGTAAATTAAACCACATTAATGCCAGAATAAGATTTTTGCTATTATTAATGTTTCTATGTAATGAACTATTTCACTTTCAAATCGTTTAGAAATTGAAAATGGTAAATGTCATAAATAATTTGCTGGCTATAATAGGTTATGACCAACAGATTTCTCTCTCATGCAATCGACAATATCTGTTTTTGAACGCATATGGTGAATCAGAGCTTTGAGAGAAAAATGTGGAACATTTCCTTTAGAAATGCAATAATTTATCAATGGTTTCTTGACTATTTCCACAGGGCATTCTAAAAGGGAGCGGTGCTATGCACACTTGGTGTTGCTCAATTTACCTGATGATTTATCGTCACTATAAAACGTTGCCCTTTTTTAGAGTTCTTCTATTCTTTATGTTGCCAATCAAAGTATGCCTTCGAGGTGTCTTTTTGAAATGTATCAATTACATTTTACGATTGTTCAAAACTGTGCCGACTTACTTTCAGTCTCTTTGACTTTGATGTAAGGATTAGTAACTGAATATCTGTGGCTATCAATTGAATGCAAATTTTACTAATTTTAGTCATCCTGAAGAAGGAATATTGCTTAAAGTTAAACATTCTTATATGCGTTATTAAAGTTTCGATATCCTCAAAGAACAACTTTTTGAGGCGATCATACGATCCTTGGTGTCAGTCCCGTGTCCTAATTTCTTCATAGACAGTGAACACTAACAACAAATTCAAATAAAAAAGAAAATTTAAGTAAATAACACGATTGTAATGCTTCATAGATGACATGAAAAATAATTATGTAACGTTAATTAAATAAAAAACGTTTTTGCTTTGAGCCTTGACTGGTTCGATAGCGTGGATTAAACTTAAGGACTTCAATGGATGATGTATCAAATGTTTTAATTAAAATTTTAGAAATTTTATTAGTTTGCATATGTTGTTCTTCCTACTGATTAAAATGTTCCAGATAATAAACAATGTTCTTACGATTCTTTTACCACATCGTCCATTTCAATGTTCAAACGTACCATAAAAATTATTTTAGTGGTGTAGTTAATATTAAAAAGTAGTCTTAAAACGTTGTAAATATTTTGAAATTCGCACCAAAGAAAGCCTATCTGCTACCGAATTTCGGCTAGTTAATACAGTAGAATACGCTTATAATGACAAACAGGTCATACTAAGCGGGCGTCATACAAAGCATAGTCTTAGAAAATAAACAACTTTCTATTTTGGTTTTTACTAATTAGTTTAATAGAGAAAAAACTACAAATTATATATATTTATTAACAGAAAAAGAAAAAGAACGATGAATTGTAATATCAATATACATAAGAAGGGTCAGAAAAATGAGCGAAAATGTTACTATTAATCATTTGCGTCACTATAACCGAATATGATTTCTTGAGAATCAGTCATAATAAACGATATGTCATTTTAAACGTAGTCATTATATCCAAACTTTCCTATAGAGAATTTAATATGAAAACCAAACTTAACACTGCAATTACTTCATATTAAGTGGTTGGTCAATATAGGCGGAGTCATAATAAACGAATTCCACTGTNGAGCAATGCAATTGTAGTGGATAAAATGGTCAATTTTTCCGTGCAGTACTGTACGGATTATACGCTCCTCACAGGTTAAGAGTTTGGCCGAGAGTTGTCTCCTTTCTTTTCTGGCCTAGTGCTGTTCTTTTCTACTTTGCGCCGGTCAAACTAAAGGTCACATCGCTACAGAAACTAAACGAAGTATAGAAACATACAAAATGTTATATTTCGCAAAATGATTACGTTACAGTTACAGAAATGGCGCCAAAACGGAAATATACTACATTATTTATAAAGGAAAAAGTTGATATTATCAAAAATTCAGAGTCCGGAGTTACGGTTACATCTTACAACTTTTTTATGTTCCAGATTTGTTTAAAAAATGAAGTATATATAAATATGTATGCCTAATGTAACAAACGACTACTGTTTGATAATTCGAACAATCCTTTGCAATAATTAGTTAGGATTATTGAGGTTGTACTATACTTCAGTGCAAAGATATAAAGAAATAAAAGATAAATATTCGATGATTAATGCATTGGGCTGAATAAGATTGCAATCTAGGTTTGTTTAGGTTTTATTACGTCGTTAGTTTAATTAATAAAAATTCCTAAATGAAGATATTTACCTGTCAATATGGCATACCTTAACAAGAATGTCCGAATGGCGACGATCAATATCTACCACTAAGATACAGGAGTTTAATTAATAAAAATTCCACCAATAAACGCAGACATTAGTCATTACTGAAGATGTATCGAGATCAATTAAAATGACCATAAACCACGAAATTGTTATTATTAATTAACTATGAACAATGTTTTTATCCCTAACAATATTTTACTACGATTAGGGTAGTTTTGCTTGATGTAGATTTTGAGATGGAATGATAGTCTTTTTCTATGGTATACCAACTAAAATTTTCAATTTCCACCACTAAGACACAGGAGTTTAATTAATAAAAATTCCACCAATAAACGCAGACATTAGTCATTACTGAAGAAGATGTATCGAGACCAATGGAAATGATCATAAACCACGAAAGTTTTATTATTAATTAAGTATGAACAATATTAAATTACCCCAGAACGATTCCCTAATGTTTAAGCAAACTTATAAATTACATTTCATGTTTATCGTCATTGGAGGAAATACGTATGTTCGTCTAACCAATGCTTTCTCTGTTCTGCGATTATAATTTCTTAATAATACCATTAATGTGGGCAATATATGTATAATTTTAGTCATTTACAATATATCGTGATCCCTGATGTGTACCTAATTCAATGTTTCATTGCCGAAAAAAAAAATACACTTTCTAACGATGTGTTGAAGCTTTAATACAAAAAAAATTTATAACGAACTTTCACTTGAAATGCTGCGAAATATTTCTGTAGCTAATAAATCATTTCGTTAATATCGTCTCCATAAGCGTGCCAAGCACATGATTCACATAAATTATACCACCAAATTGACTAATCACACAGAAATTGAAAAAACTATTAATGGAAATTGATTGCACTAATTTTTGTTAATTGATAGGCACAGTCAAATTTGAATAATGTTGACAGTAAAACGTTCATACAATTTGACAACTTTCACTGCAACTGTTTTATTACACCGTAGCTTTATCAGGTGTCTAATGACAACAGAATTTGGACCATTAAGTTGGGTATGGCTACCCTGAAAATTATACTAATTTTTGGATGTAGTTGTAAAATTAATATAATATATTAAAGGTGTATGTTTGGAGCACGGCACTGTACGGGTGCGAAACATGGACAGTGGGCGCGGCGGAAAAGAAAAGGTTAGAAGCGTTCGAAATGTGGTGTTATAGGCGGATGATGAGGATATCGTGGGTAGAAAAGGTTAGAAATGAAGA